>NW_008688544.1:170635-170950 GCF_000695815.1 Acanthisitta chloris | reverse complement strand
TGTACTTTTTGTGGGCTACTTCTAGAAAAACCAGTGGTCTATAAAGCAGAGGAATCATCTCAGTACACTGTGTCTGATTACGCAGGTCGCTGCAGGAACTGTTTTGTCACCTTACTGCATGCAAACTTATGCCTAGTTTGCTAGGAGTCTTTGTACTTTTTGTGGGCTACTTCTAGAAAAACCAGTGGTCTATAAAGCAGAGGAATCATCTCAGTACACTGTGTCTGATTACGCAGGTCGCTGCAGGAACTGTTTTGTCACCTTACTGCATGCAAACTTATGCCTAGTTTGCTAGGAGTCTTGCTTTTTTGATTG
>NW_008688544.1:159832-170622 GCF_000695815.1 Acanthisitta chloris | reverse complement strand
CTGTGAATACTTTCCTGCAGCATGCATTAGACTAAAATATTTTGTGTGCTGTAGAAAGTGTTTACTCTAGTTCTTGTTTCTTTATTATTTTTCCATATTCAATGATTCTACCTACTAATATATTAAAGTGTGAATTACTTCTGTTTCAAAATCATGAAGAAACTAACTTAGTGAAATAGACACAGCAACAATCAGTGCCTTTTGACTGTAACTAAGCTACAGCTCCCAATTCCAAACATTGCTATCATTTAATTTAGTATTTTAGCTTGATCTTTTTTTTGGGATTAAGAGTGGGAGCATACAGATGCTAAGCAGTAATTTAAGTTATGCCTTTCTTACTAGAAAATTTCTGCAAACAGCCACTTTGACCAATATTGTAAAAGCTTATTTTCCGAGAAAGGGTTAGGCTGAAAACTGGAGTTTCAGGTGAAAGCAGGAATTTGTTTTTGAAATCTCTGTGTGGGAGTTCTATGCTGACACAATATCTATTGCATTTGCTGTACTCACTGACTTTGTAATCGAATCTGAAAAGCATTCAGCTCAATTCTGTGTTCATGGCAAACTGGAGCATATGTCTACTTCTTCGTAAACCTTTTGAAAGAAACATAATTTCAGAGATGTCACTCATAGTATTTAACATACCACGTTTCCTTCATTATCATTCCAAGTCCAAATTAATATCAGTGCTTGAGCAATTAGTATCAATTGCTCCCTGCTTGTGCTGGTGAGTAATTTTTGTATGTTGAATTAAACAGACTTATGTTGATCATCACAGGAAATTTTTAATCCATTGGATGGATTTTTGTAATGCAATAATTTAGTTCTCTGAGATTATTAGTGATCTCTGATGGTACACATAAGTTTTTCTTACTTTATTCTCCTTAGAAAGAATAATGTTATAAATATTTTCAAGAAAAAAAATTGCATCTAATTTTGTTTCTACAGAAAAATATTTAGAAAAGAATTCTAATTACTGAATTATATCTAATAGTATTATAGCTAAATTCCTGAATTATAGCTGATATTTTATAGAAGGAAAAATTTGAAATGTCCATTACAAACTCCTTCTTTATCTCTTTATGACAGGAATTTTGCTCTTAATAGTCTTGTGATAACATAACACTCTTTTAACATGAAAAGTTACTTGACATTGTTTTAAGTGTGATGCCACACCACTAAAGCCTTATGGTCAGAACCTTTGCATTTCCAATGGAAAAAGCTTTAGGAATCTTGGATCACCTTTTGTCAGAAACCCAAAAAGGCTGCTTTGAAGGCACCACTCTGCTTTTGCTGACTTTGCTGACTCTAAACCAAGAGGAGGATAAGTGCCATAAAAAACAGGAGTACTGGGTATGTGCAGAAAGAAATAGCTGCTGTGTGTAAGAGGAAAACTCAGTATCTCCTGAAATACTACATCAAGGCAGCAGTGTCTGATCACTGCATCTCCTTGTCCGTCCTCTCCAATATTGAAGGAGACAGATGTCTTAGTGTTTGCTGGTACAGCACTGACACCTTGGTTTAGTGATGAGATACACCTTTTGATGCTCTTAGAGGAATAAAGGAGCTATGCCAGCATTTGCAGAAAGAATTCTCTGACATGAGGGAAGATGGTATGATGAAGGAGAAATAGAATGACCAAAGTGGAAGAAAATAGCTGCAGCTATATCATCACTTCTCTACTTTTTGTAGGCAAAACTCAAGGAAAAAACCTAGGGACTAAGGACCTTAGTTGCATTCTCCAGTTAGTGTAAAAATGCTCTGCACCTCACAAATAAGAAGCAGACATGGACTCTAACCATTAAGTATATGAGTACTGGGATCCCATACTGTTTACAGTGGGGACAGCATGGGGAAAGGAGTGGATTGTCGGCTTATTGACCTAGCATCTCACTAGACCCAGTCTTTATGTGCCAACATTTCCTTATTATTTCATAATATGTAGTCTGATATAATATATTGAGCTATGAGCAAACTAATTAATTATAACTTTAATTATATACATATTTGGCTCATCAAGGGGGCCTTCTTGGGGCAATACAGCAATTGGGGCAATATAGCAATTGGGGCAATATATGAGATAGTATGGATTTATATCAGTAAGGGCTAGTTAAGGGTTGGAAACATTAAGGAGACCACAGGAAAATAATTGACAGGAGAGCAATTTCTGTGGTTTTGTGAGAGAATGCAAGGTAAATTGCCTAGGACTTTTACAGGTCTAATTCTGAATCGTTATTAAATTTAAATGCATACTGCATTTCAAAAGTGAACATGACAGGAAAGGTGAGGTGAGCTGAGATATAAGATTTAATTAAATAAATCACATCTAAGTGTGTAAATTATGGAGATCAGTTCAGACTTTTGCCTTTTTTAATATAGGAATTAAATAAAAGAAGCACCAGTTTTCTTCTAAAAGCTATATTTTAAAGACTAATAGATTTCTACAACAAAGTAAAAGCCCCTGGATGAAAAGCATTTTATATCATGAGAACTACAGTGACTGCTATCATAATTATTTTCTTTAGACTTTTGCACACTAAATTTTGTTTGCCTAACTGTACAGGAGACATAGAAATTTTCTTCTGGGAACACATCCTGCGCTGACAAACTGAGAAGTCTGAGCTCAGTAGACCTTTTCTGTTGTGTAAACATGCAAATCTATGTGACCAGCTTGTGGTAGTTGTAAATTTTCATCAGGCTTCCCACAGATAATTTTAAGTGTTTTCATTCTGGTTTTGGCAAGGGAGTTCTCCATTCGTATAGCAGTTGAACAGCTGAAAAAATATAAGAGACTATTGCAAAAGCAAATGTTTACAATGGATTTTCTCCTACTGTTCAGAAACAAAAGTGAAGGCCAGTGTGAGCAGTAGGAGGTCAACATATCTTTACTTGATTTAATTCTGTCTGAGTTGTCTCCTGTAAAACTTAATGAAAACTCAATATTGTCAGCATGGTGTAGCAAACTATTCAACAACTTGAACTTAGAAAGTTCTAAGTGATTGATTCTTTCTTCACCTGCTCTGCATAAAACTGCTAGCCAAATGTATTCAAATTAATTAGAAACCAAATGGGAAAGATTCCCCTATGCAGTTTCTTACACTTGTTTCCATATGAATTTTACTCTTAGAAAAGACAAAAAGAAAGAAAATGATTTCATGCAGACAGCATGAAAAATGTATCTTGGCAACAACTCTCAAAATTACATGAATGTGAGTATATTCTTCTAATATATATATATTTTTAAAGGAGATGTCCTGTATCTCTATTTGGCCATTTAAAAGGTTTAGCTTGTATCACCATTTCTGTCAAGTCATAGATTGAATCTCAGGCTTCAAATCATATGAGAGATTTATGCTTTATCTCTTTGTTAAGGTTTCTTTCACAGTTCATAAAATGTCATCACCTCTGGAGATTGCTTACTTAACCTAAACAAGGGCAGCCACCTGCACTGAATCCCTGACTAATTGGGCATGTCCTTGCCTTATTTCTTCCTCAGCTGATAATTGCTTCTTCAGTGTATGCTAATTCATTGTATTAGTCAACATATTTATTTGCTTGAATAAACTCACCAAATATTATTTTTATAGTTTTTAAAAAAGGATATTATTTAACTTTTACTTAATACTATCAGGGACCCATGTTTTCCTTCAACCAGTAGCATGGAATTTGAAAACTTTTCTGACAGTTTATCTGAAAGATTGATTTTTCAGATCCTGTTCTTCTACACACCTAATTGGTCAGCCGGAAACAAAAATGCCACTTTCTCTCTCCTTCAAGTATCAGAGAAATTGTATACATTTTTGTACTTTTTTCTTTTAAAAATGGTGTTAACTTTATATTACATATTTTTTCTCTTAGTAGAACTCACTAGAAGAAAACTAAAAACAGGATTGCTTGATCATCTTTGAAAAGAAGGTCAAACAAACTGACAAGGAATTTTGTGAGGGGAGAAAATCAATGGATATTGTTGCTGAAACTGCTTATGGCTATAGCAGATGGACAAAATACTGTGTTAGCTTGCATATATCTGTCTGACAGTAAATGAAACATGTCAAATAATTAAATGACAATTTCAAATTTGATTCTAAAGTATAATCTTTTAGATTAGAAATGGAACAAATAAATCTTGATAAAAATCATACTGTTTGTTATTTTCTGCCAATATAGGTCCAAATGTAGAGCTGGTAATTGGTGGTAGTTCAGGTAATACAGCCACAGCACTGTTTCATGATCACTTTTGTATCCTTGAGTGAATAAACAATATCTTGGCCAGATGTTGCAAAATGACTTTAAGAAAGTTATTGGTAAGTCAACAGTGATGAGAAAACAAAGAGAAGTCTGAGGGCATTCAAAAGATTTCAGGGTCTTGGAATGATTTTTTTTAAGAAACAGGAGGACAGGTAGTGTTTTCCTTGATCTTTCAATAGTAAGGAAGAATATTGAAAGGAACAGGCAGACCCATCAGATCAACACATGGCTCCAAGGCTGATGCCTTTGGAAAAATTTCAGGGGTTTCCAGTAAGGGATTGTCTATACAACACCAGATCTACTGTCACCTGACAGGATGCACATTTCTCAGAGGATAAAAAGGGTTTTCACACAGGAACTAACAGGGTTCATTGGTAGAGCCTTAAACTAGACTGGAACAGGGAAAAGGACAAAATCCGGTCTGACAGTGATAAGCAATGGGATGGTGTGCAAAAACTTGAGGAACTGAGCATCAGTGGGATCTCTCAATCTGCTCCACAACATCTTGGCTACAATGAAACACACCTGAAATGTTTCAATACCAACACATGTAGAATGGGGCACAAACAAGAGGAGCTTGATGTTTCGGCCCAGTCGCAGAGATAAATCATATCACAAATCAGTGAAATAATCATTGGTATAAGATAATCTGATGAAATGAGTCTTGTGATTGGAGTGCCACGTTGGATGGTTACAGGCTCTTCAAGAGGGATAGGCAGAGCAGACGAGGCTATAACTAAAGGGCTGGACTCTACAGAGCTTACAGCTGGAAGTGGCATGGTTGAGAGTCTCTGGGTAAGGATTAAGAAACAAATAATGCAGATGTCATTGTAGTATCTGCTACAGGCCACCTAGCCAGGTTAATGACTGCAATGAATCAATCTTTGAGGAGCTGAGGGACACTTCCAAGTGGACTGCCCTTGTCCTTGTGAGTGACATCAACTTGCTGGATGAGAACACCATACAGCTGGCACAAACAGGTCCAGAATATTCCTAAACTACCTGAAGGATAACTTCATGGTACAGGTACTAAGAGAGACAACTATGAAAGATGCCCTCATTGATTTGCTGCTTGTTAACAAAGAGGATCTTCTGAGTGAAATGGTGATTGGTGGCTGTCTTGGCCACAGTGACCACAAAGCGATTGAGTTTAAAATCTATGGAAAAGTGCCAGAAAAACTTCAGTCCTGGACATGAGGAGAGCAGACTTCAGGATGCTTGGAGAACTAGTGAATATGTGTCCCTGGAAAAATGTTTTTGAAATCTTTTGGCATCAGTGTTGGTGACTTTTTAAACACCACCTCCTAAGGGCACCAAAGCAGGCAATTTCTAAATGTCAGAAATCAAGCAAATGAGGCAGAAGTTCAGTTTGGCTGACTAGGGATCTTCTTTTGTAGCTAAGGCAAAAAACCCAAGGAGTATGCCCAGTGGAAGAAAGGTGAGGTGATGAAGGGAGTGGAAGGGAGGAATACAGAGATGCTTCTTGCTACTGTAGGGAGAAAATTCCTGTTACCAAAGATCAATTGGAGTTGAAGCTGGCCAGGACTGTGAGGGACAACAAAAAGCTTTTTTAAATATGTCAATAGCAAAAGGAAGTGCAGAAATATCATTTACCCATTACAGCATGAGGATGGTTACCTCACAAACAGGGATGTAGACAAATCAGAGAAGTTTAATGCTTTCTTTGTCTCTGTCATCTACACTGATGATAATCTAAGGGGGTTCAAGTGCCTTGAACTTGAGGACTGTAGCTGTGGGAATGATAAAGTCCCAGTTGACCCTGAATTGTGCAGGATCCAATGCTTGGTACTGTTCAGTGCAGGGCCAGGAGTTGGTCTTCGATGAGTCTTGTGGGTCCCTTTCAACTCAGGATATTCTAGGATTCTGTGATTGTCATGACTGTCAGATCTATAATGAACAACCCCAACATAGAATTGCTGTTTGCCTTGGGCTTGACTGTAGCTTATCCTTGGACATGGGGCAGCAAACTGCTGAGTACTGCAAGATGCAAATTGTCACTGTCTGCTCCCATTTGTTGTGCAGGGACAGTACCCTGTGACAAGCCAGCTAACTACTTCAGCCTTTGCAAGATAATGCCCCTACAACAGCCTGTACACACTGGCATGAACACTTGCACAAAGAGCAAAAGCAGTGCCCTGAGGCTTCTGTTATTCTTGTCTAGAGAACTGAAACATGACTAATATGAGGTGCAATGCACATGCTCTTTACTCCCTTGTCTGGTTGTTGAAAATGTGTCAGGCATTGTCTAGAGAACCTAGATTCACAACTTCAGACCCTGAAAGTCCCTGAAATATCAATGCTCGGGTGCTACAGTGTTCAGTCACGAGATAGCCAAGTCTTGCAGCTCCAGCTCTGTATGACTGTTAGTCATGATATAAACAGCTAAACAAAGCAGCTCTTAGCAAACCAGCATATCATGTCCACCCCTTGCTTATCCATTGCAACATTAGGACAAAAATCAGACCAATATATCTATGAAGATAACTGGGTACCTGTCTAGGGAAAAAAAAGTTTTAAAAAAATTATGAACAAGTAATGCAGAAGAAAACAAGAACTGCAGAAAGCTCCAAGATATTTGAACTGGAGCTGATGACATATTCAGCTCTTACACTACAATATAAATAGCATATTTATTTTTTATGTGTCAGACGCAAAAGCAACTTCAACATGTTTCCTTATTCTTAGTATCTCAATATTGTCATTTCTGATGCCATACAAGCAGCTGTATACACACTCTTTGCTGCTGGAGGCACTGCAGACTCTAGGGAAATAAGAGGTAGAATCAAGGATTTCATCTTCCTAGGAAGATGAGAATCAATTTTAATTGCGAAAAGATAAAACAACTGGTGCAGGAAGTTGCTAAATCCTATAAGTTTTTTATGGGAATGAATTCTGGAAGAAAGTTTACAAAAGTCTTGTAGAGTAGCAGACAGGAATCTTCCCTTCATCTGAACTTTGGCATATAGTATGGTTAATGTCTGCACAGAAACAGAAAAAATTAATATAAGATACAAGACTTACATAAATTTGCACACAGAAGGTACTTTAGGAAAAAATGTTAACATGAAATCAAACACTTAGAAGCTAGAAAAAAAAATATCACCTAGGCAACTGTAAACTAGTTCTATCAATTTTTGTGTTATATTTTTACCTAATGTACCACAATTAGATGATCATACACTATTTTGAATGAGCTCTCACTTCACTCAGTATTTGCAATTAATATCTCCAGTATTCAGAAAATTAAGTGTTTCTCAAAGTATATTTTTGTCTTACTCAAAATGCCTGTTGGTATAAAATCTCTTTCCTCTGTTTTTGCATGTATATGAGGTTTTGAGAAGTTGCAGTTCTAAAGGAATAGAGTTTACCTGGTTCAGGTGAAAGTGAATACAGATTAACTCATATTATTCTGAGACTTCCTACATTCACATGTACATGCTGATATTTTTTAAAAAGTCTGATGATGTGGTCATATTACACAGTTCAGCTTACAAAGCTGGACAAATTTAAAAGCTGCAGCTTAATATAAAACATTTAAAAGAATTAAACTGGGAACATTTCGTATAACAGCTGAAACACCTATTACAATTTCTATAGCAGTTTTTTTCTATTCTTAGCCTCATCTCCATTAAAAATTGACTTAAACAGAAGCACGGTAAGTTATGCTGTCAAGATGGACACAGGTGACTTGTGTCTTGGTCAACCACTTGTATTCCTCAGGTACCTTTTGTGTTTCACAGCTTTTAATCCCAGGCTTTGATGCATCTTTGCTATACCAGATCATCTCTTGCTAGAAGTTGGCTTTTTGCAGAACTAATGTGACAGCTAAAGATATGTCTTGTGGGTGTTTGTAACATTTCACCATCTTGCCTTTCAGCCATTCATCATATTTCAACTTGCCATAATTATAGCTCTGGGCTATCTTTTATCAAAATGCATAGCAGATGCCCGAAGCTGTATTA
Source organism: Acanthisitta chloris (assembly GCF_000695815.1). Taxonomy (NCBI): domain Eukaryota; kingdom Metazoa; phylum Chordata; class Aves; order Passeriformes; family Acanthisittidae; genus Acanthisitta; species Acanthisitta chloris. The sequence goes on along the minus strand of NW_008688544.1, from coordinate 162,394 downwards.
GCTGACCTACATGTCATGATACAGTATGGAACAGTGCTTTAAGGTCTCAGTGTCTAGGACCTGACCCTGCAAATTTATGCCAGGAGGTGAGTGAAAATATAAATTTGGAATTAATTGAGATGCTTAACATAACAACAAACAATGCTTGACATAACAACAGTTTCATTTTGTTTTGAGTTGGATCCTTGTTTGGATAAGATGTTTTAATCTCCTCAAAAACTTCCTTGGTGATTACTCTGTGTGGCTATCTCATCTGACACAGAGTCTTGAGGCAGAGATGGCCATCATAACTGAGATCTGCAGAGATCAGTGCTTTACTGACAATATTTGATACTGCTCTTGACAGGTTTTCTTTCAGATCATGGCCAAAACAAGTCTTCTTTTTCTTTATGTTGGTATTCAAACCAAGCTTCTTAGCAATGCAATGCAAATAGTAATATATTGTGTATCTTTTTAAGGTTTTTTGCAAGGAATACATTCATTGTTGGAAAGTGGTTTCTGGAAATAGCAGATCACTTGAAATTTCTAGTATCATACATGACTTTTAACTTTTGGTTAGGTATAAGGTCTCTGAACAATAAGATCTTCTTGTTTGAGGACTTCTGCCTTTAAGTGTAGAAAACATCACTCTTCGCATCATATGGCATTTGTAAAGTACCAGTCAAGCATTTTTATGGACACCATAATAAAGTGGGATCACTCTTCAAAATTCCGGTCCTCAGCAATTTTGCATTACGATTCGTCAATATGGTAATTATTTAACTTCCTGAAACTGCCTTGTTGGAGAAAGAAAGCAGATGACCCAATCAGTGAAAGGAATGTTAACATCTTAGCCCATTATTTCGTGGAATTAGTGTGCAAATTGCATTCTAGTGTCTTATTTATGGAAAAAAATAATTCCAGATTTTTACTGCTCATCTTCTTACCTGTCTAATTCAGTGGGAAATGCAACAATTTTATAAAGTAAAATTGCATAATATAAGTAGATTTATCTGTGTATACTTAAGTCAATGTTATAGTGATAAAGCTCACAGTACAGGAGTACCATGTACTTTTCAAATCTTGTGTCATTATTAGAAAGTGATTCCACATCCCAGTAGAATTAGTTTCATTCAATCTAAAAAAATCTGTATTATCATGTCTTCGTGTAGGTAGCTATAAGCATGTTTCTAAGCATCTAGGTAATTCAATAGGTGGAGCACACCAAATGACTGACCTGCCACAAATGTAGACTTCCAGAAGTGCATTTATTAGGTAAACATAGTCACCTAATACAGTCACAACATCAGAACATAACTTGCTTGGCTGCCCAGTGTTACTCAAGACAGGAGTGAGTTTCCCTTTTGACCCATTGTATACCTGCCATGTAGATATTTTAGGTACTCTTGGGCCTTTCAAGCAGCACTAGATGTAATAAACTAAGAGATTTTCAGACTCCTGTCATTAGCTTGAGTCTATTAACTACCTCTTGTAAAGAAACCTACAAGTAGTCACTGAAGGTTGGATGTCTTAACCTTAAATTGAATCCATTCTTGGAGCTCAGCTTGGGACCCGGGGAAAACTTCTGGAGTGTCAGCTGGGGACTACATGGAAAACATACTGATATGAGCACATACACACACACACACACACCCATCTCAAATAATCTTCCATGTAGACCTTCAAAAACCTCAGTCAATCCTAAAAATTTCTAATGTGAATTACTTACTTTGTTTGAACAGGAGTTTCACAACTGAGTGATGGTGGGAGAGCACATAGACTTGGCTAGGGTCTTCATGTTCTCTTGTTCAATGGCAGGTGAAAGGTTATCTATAAATCATATCTTAGAGTACTCAAAGAAAAGTAAGGCAGAGAAAATGAAATCAAAATTTAAGGTGTGTCCCTATATATGTTCAAGGTATACTGAGACCTGCACCTTTATTGCACAGATTGTGTAGTTCAGATCATTGTGACTATGTAGGTATCTTTGCTGTTTCTAGGTGAAAGAAATTGTACTCAGCCAAAAGTATGCTAAGGGCTCATTTTCCAGTGACAATGTTAATATCACAGGATATCACTCCCAGATACTTTCTGTAAAAGGAGAGGGACACAAGGAATGAATGCCCTTTAGATGCAGAACAAAAAACCAATCTAATTATGCTGCTCATAGTCTGCTGAGAAAATGGAATAGACACATCAGCATAATTTAAACTACCTTCTATTTATCAGCAGTTCCAGCCATCATTTTTCTGGCCTTGCCCCATTAATACAGATAACATTTTTATGTAGCTCAAAGTTCTCCTCTTGTTGACTCATGCTTTTTCTTTGAAGCAAAAATGAAATTAAGGGTTTATCAATATGGAATATGACTCCACTTCCAGTATCTTGTGCTTTTTGAGAGATTTCAAGTTTGTTGCAGGGAGATTTGAGGAGGTAGAATACTTAATATTCCCAGCTGTACTTTCAACTCTACCCCTAGTACTACAGTTTTAGTGCTATTCTCTCCGACTGCTTTATTGCTGCTTTATCAGCATCCTCAAACTTTAAAAAATGTCAAAAATATTTTATGAGTTTTTGAGCTAA
>NW_008688544.1:148668-159797 GCF_000695815.1 Acanthisitta chloris | reverse complement strand
AGTAAATAAATCACGTCATTTCTTGTCAGTTGTTGGTCCTTAGAGGTCTTTGACTTTGTTGTTTCACACAGATTTTCGATACTTTTCCAGATCTGCTTAAATTCAGACTTCAGCCAGATACCAGGAATGTATCTGGACCTGCAGTGCACAGAGATGAGGGAATGAGGGAAAAAATGTACAAAAATGCATATTGACATTGCATATCTGCAGAAGAGCTGGGAAAAAAACATCTGTTGGGTACTGTAACCTTACAGCTTTTAATAACTGTAAAAGGTAGGAAAAGGGAGACTTACAGATCCCACCTTTTTGTAACAGATAGCTGACATTGCTGAGAGCAGGAAATTTAGTAGTCTGACTCCATTTAAGTTTCTACAGTTTAGAGAGCTCAAATTTCTGATATTTAGATCTTTTTTTAAAGCTACAATCTTCTTTTAATGCCTGTATCAATGGTTTCTTCTGCCTTTTTGTTTTTGGGTTTTTTTCCCTCTGCATATTTTATGTATTATTCTAGAAATTATAATATAGTATCTTAAAAGTCTTTTCCAACCTAAATGGATCTTTAACCTAGATGAGTGATTCTACGATTACTCTCTTTCATTTGTTTTATTCCCTGATCCTGTGCATTATGTTGGAAAAAATACTATGATTTTGGACATCTCTTACTGGAATAGTTTTTACTAGTCTGTAATAGGATGAATATGTGATTTGGTGAAAGCTATATGTATACAGGTTTTTGTCTTTCTTAAAAAGTACTACTACTACTACTGCTACTGCTACTGCTACTGCTACTGCTACTACTACTACTAAAAATTGCTCAAAACAAACACAACACAAAACCCTGAAATCACAAACTTCCTTGATTAAAGTTCCTGCTTAGATGTGCATACTCTGGGAACACCTGCTGACATTTTCTATGAACTGAAATATTTCAGTTAGCCTAATCTGCGGACTTTAGTAGGGTAAGAACAGCACTATTGGATTGGTGCAGTGTTTCTGGGGTAGTGTTACCATAAAGAGGAAAAGAAAACACATTCATGAAAAATAGTCTTGCAGTAATAAAATACGAATTTTCTGTGTACTTTACCTCAACGAAGAATCATTTCTCCTGTCTTCTGTTCATGCAGGGAGCTGTTTAGGAAAAAAAACCCCAACAACCCCAAACCTATGCCTCTGAAGTGGATTCCTGAGCAATCATTACCTTCTACCTCCATATTTACTTTTTGTCATTCAATCAACTTTCTCCGTTATATAGATAAATTTGGGTGTCCTGCTGCCATATGTAAATTATTACATAGAGCATCAAATCAGTTCTTCTTCCAAATTGTTTCAGTGGCTCACTGTCATTCTTGGTTAACCCATTAAAGAGGCAAAGGGTAGCATAAAAACAGCAGGTACTACACAAGCAATGGCATCCAATTCACTACTGACCTTTAACAGGTTGATACACAAGGTATTATACACCACAGTCTTGAAGTACTGGCTGGGAATACAAAACCCTTCCAAGGACAAGTAGATCTGTATTGTATTTTGCTGAAACAGCAGAATGAATCCATTCAATTTCTGTTCCTGTTTCTGAGCTAGTCAACTCTCTTTCTTAGTCAAGAGAGAAATAAGCACTTTCTATGATGCATTTCATATGACATGCCTACCTTATAGCTAAATGTGTTATGCTCTACAAGTGCTGATTACTTTCTGATGAATTAGAATGGTCTAGACTAGAAATAAATAAATGTATACATAAAATATATATTTTTGTATAAATATGTATAAAATATACACATTCCTGAAAGCTGAAGACATGATATAACCAAGGTTTGAGGCTATTTGCATTAGATGAAAGAAGACTGAATATGCTAGGAAAAAATGCAAAATACTGACAGGGAAAGGGAATTGCATTCTCATTTTACCTCAGAGATTAGAAAACCTAGAGATATTCAGTGACATTAAAAGCAAGGTATTTGCAACTTTTGGAAAAGGGAAGCCTCAGGACAGACTGAGGAGTATTCACCATGGATTCAGAACAATATTTAAAGACTATCTGTTGTACATGAGATATGCAGGAGTTAAAAAATGAAAAAAATTATTAGGAGATTGGATAATGAAGGATATGGAAGAAGTGTCCTCCAATGAGTGATGGGATAAATGTGAAATGATTTACCCACAAAAGTGTGCCTGTGACTTTCTGCTTTTATGTAGATCTACCATATAAAATGTGTACAATAAGTTGGAATTGTAGCATTATAGAACAACTTAGGCTGGAAGGAACCTCAGATGATAATCTAGTCCAACCTTTTCTGGGAAAGGGAGCTTGCATGAAATTAACTAGCACTGTTCAATCACATCTTGCAAATCTCCAGTGCTCGGGACTCTATCAAATCCATGGGAAGGTTGTTCCAGTGATTGATTGTTTTCACTGTAAAAAATTTATTTATTTTATCAAGATGACACCTTCCCATTGTGTACCCATATCCCCTTCTCTTCACCATGAATCTTTTTATGAAGAAAGCCTCCTCTTTGTGGCTGCTCTTTAGGTACTATAATACTGTAAGGAGGTCCGCCCAGACCTTCTCCTCTCCAGGAGCAAAGACATAACTCATTCAGTCTTTCTTTATAAGTCAGGTCCTCCAACTCTTAGATCATCTTCATGGCCCTCCTTTGGACCCACTCCAGTCTGTCTCATCTTTTAAAACCATGGGAACCAGAACAAGGCACAGTACCCCAGGTGAACCCTGACACATACTGAGTAAAATGGGATGATCATCTCTCTAGCTTTGCTAATAATCTGTATATGCAGCCCAGGATCTGATTTGCCTTCATTGCTGCAGCAACACTTCTGCCTCCTGTTAACCTTGTTGTCCACCAGGACCCTCAGGTCCCTTTCAGCAACGCTGTTCCCAGTCACACATATCTCAGCCTGTTCTGGGCTCTGTGGCTGTTCTGTCCCAGGTGTGGGACCTTGCACTTCACAAGATTAGAGAATGGATAAGTTTGGAAGGGACCACAGTAGGTCATCTGATCCAACCTGCCTGCTCAAGAAGGGTCATCCTAGAGCACATTGTGTTCAGATGGTTCTTGAATATCTCAGTGAGGGAGACTCCACAATGTCTCTGGGAAATCTCTTCTAGTGTACAGTCACTCACACAGTAAAGAACTTCATCCTCATATTCAGGTGCGTCTTTCTGTATTTCATTTTCTGCCCATTGCCTTTTGTCCTATTTCTTGGCACCACTGAGAAGAGCATCTTCCACCTTCTTGGCACCGTCTCTTCAGGTACTTATAGACACTGAAGAGGGCCTCTCTCAGTCTTCTCTTCTCAAGGCTGAACAGGCCCAGCTCTCTCAGCCTTTCCTCATAAGAGGGATGCTCCAATCCCTTAATCATCTCCAGAGCCCTCTGCCAGAAGTGTTTCAGGAACTCCATGTCTCTCTTGTACCTAGAAGTCCAGAACTGGATACTCATCTTGTACTTGTCTTTCTAGCTCACTATTCCAGCCTGTCTAGGTCTTTCTGTAGGATGCCTCTCTTTCTGAAGTGCTCACCTCACTACCCAGTGTGAAGTCCTCAAAAAACGTGGTGAAGGTACTTTCAAATCCATCATCCAGATAATTTATGAAGATGTTGAAGAGCATGGGGCCCAGTATTGATGCCTATGGGAAGCCCACTTATGGCAGACTGCCACCTGCCATAAGTAAAAGCTACTGATCACCACCCAGAGTGCGGCCTGTTAGCTGATTTCACAGACCACCCATCCCATCTGTATCATGGCAGTTTATCCAAGAGAAGGCCATGGGAAACAGGGTTGAGCATTTTGCTGAAGTCCAAGCAAACAACTTCCAATGCCCCCCCCATAGTGGCAGAAGGTGGTATTTTGTCAGAGAAGGCAATTTAGTCAGGCATGATCTACCCTTGGTAAATCTGTGTTGGATTTTCCCAATAGTCTGTTTTAATTTGGTTTTCCATAGCTTCTAGGAGGACTTGTAACTACTTGATTCTGTGATCTGGGGTCCAGCTACAGCTGGACAAAAGGCATTCTTTAACTGCACATTCTCAGGGAGAACTAGAGGTCTGGGCTTCACATATGACACAATGTGGCACTAAAAAGAAAATAAAATTGGACTGGCCATTAGATTTAAACCTGATGTAATTGCTTTGCGGGTTTTAAATCTTTTCTGTATTATTTCTATGCAAATCCATTCTGTATGAGATTTTTACTGAGAGAAAGAGAATAACATCCATAAAAGTGACAACATATTTAATTCTCCCTTTGATCTCAATATTTTAACGATCAAATATAGGTTCACTTGCATGAAAGCACTCCACAACAGATAAAACACCACAGTAAAATCTAGTGTCTCATTTATAATCTTTTTTTTTTATTAACGAATGGCAAAGCCATTAGGCAATTGACTGATTTAGATTTATTCCATGCATATCTATGTACAAAAATGTGTATGTTTCTTAGAAAGCTGCATGTCTTAGATCATCACTACTCTTTTTTTCTATTTCTTAGATAACAGCTAAATTCACATCTTCCAAGACAGAAAGTTGTGGCTGTCGTTCAGTGTACCAAGATTAGCAGAGATTCTCTGTCATGCATCTTGTCTTTTGACAGCTCAGCAGTATAATTACTTACAATGTCATTGCTGTTGCTGCTGCTGTAATCAGCTTCTACTCTCTTCTCTCTTATTCTGCCATCTTTCAGTGCTATCAAGAGCCATGCATTAGCCTTGCTAGCTAGGACCTCCTCAATGAATGAAACTTTTCCTTAAACATATTTGAGAGCCTGCGAACACCCTGTCTAAAGAAAGGAACTTCAAAAATTGTCATCCTTGTCACTGGCAACAGGACTAACACTGTCACAGTATAATGACATGTACTCCAATAAAATCCGATGGCTTTATCACAGCATCCATTTTTTTAATCACTGGTGCCAATCAGAGGGGGATTGCTACTGAGAGAGGAACCATTGTCAGAAGAAGATTATGCCTAGATGTTTTTTATCACTGGCAAACTGGGCACACACTGTAGGAAATATTTGGTATTTGACCTCTTAGATGACTGAAGATCTGAATTATCTGTATCTAGATCAGGGTAGAAAGTCATGTAAACAGTCTGGAGGAGGGTGGGGAAGAAACTAAAAAAAAAAATGTGTATAGAGATAACTAATAGTTTGGTCTTTGTGTATGTTTCTTGGAAGTCTTTATTAAAAGGTTGGTCAAAGACAGCAGCTGTTAAAAGCCAGCAATGGTCTTGACTCTGATTCCAGGAGGAAAAAAGTGCAAACTCTGGACTGGTCCACATACAGTGATCCTGGTATAGCACTAAACATATAAACCAATCTATTAGAGAAAAGGAAAAAAACCAAAACTACTGCTTCTCTTTTTTAAAGACAACTGTATTACATGATTTTTCACCTATGTGTTGAATTTGCATCAGAGACTGTCAGATTTTTAGCTGGTGATAGCTGTGGTTATGGTAACCTAATTCTGTGGTCTTCCTTTAAACTACTTAACATTTAAACTTGAGAAATAATGAGATTTTAAGTACTTTAAGGGACTCTAACTTCGCCCTGGTAACTCTTGTGACTTACTCATATTCCAACCTCCTTTCTGAATAAATAGTGTTTATTTATCCTCTGTTGCTGACTGAAAGATGACACAGGAAAAAACAGTAATGAAGTTAGAACCGGTGAGCTCCATATCTGGCATACTTACCAACATGTGGGTGTTGATGTGTTCTATTAAGCAAAATATCATGACAAAACAGTGTGAAAATTTTATGAAACCACATTAAGTACATTTTTGAAAAATGTCTGGAATTCTGATGCTTATCTAGTTGACTTTTTCTGGGCCAAAATACTTAAATGGGGCTTTTTTCACTTTTTCTTTTCTGTTTCAGAGACTCCAAGCATCCTCTCAAAGACATGTAGTCACTGTGGCATAGAAGAAATGGTATGTAGAGTTGCTTATCCTTTGTTGTGGAAGGAAACTAGGTACTAGACATTAATTAGGCAACCGTTTTGTGACCCAATATAAATGGCATGATTATCATAATGAAATGTCAATAAGTGAAAAGTATTCCATCAAGGTTAGGATGAGATTTCTATCAGTAGTCCCACCCTTTTGTACAAGCCTTTCTATAAAATGCCCTGTCAGTATTGCCCTGAATCTTCTTGCACTGAAAGCAGATATATGTAACAGAAAATGAATACTTGCTAATTTCTACCTTAAAAATGCAACAGTTATGATAATGAAAATGATTTGTATTTGTACAGGGACAGACAGCAGTTACATGGTTATATCCCTAAGATAAGGAGAACAGTAATATGTTTAACACTTTAAAAATGGTCTGGATGATGGAATATCACTGGGTGTATTCATAAATTCCAGGTGTCATAATTTGTGTTAAAAAAATGAGGCGATATCATTACCCTCTTTTCTTATACTTCTTTCCAGCCTGTTTCCACCCACATGTCCTGTGTTCCTTTCTTGTATTTTTCAAATTGAACAAAAAAATTTTAAAAAGGGAAAGAAAGGAAAGTACAATGCACAAGATTAACACTGGCAGAAGAATAGACACGCATGACTGGTTGTTGGCAGTGTGTCTAAAATACAGCCCACATTTCTTCAGTGTACTTATTTTAGTGTGATAAATTGCATTCCCTTTTTCTTTATGATGCTTTTTTTCTTTCAAGTGTGCTAACATGTAAGTATTCCAAAAAATTTTAATTACATTTTGGCAGCTCATCGAACATAAACACTACATCCTCCATGGGCTTTTGGACTTTGCCCATATGACAAGACTGGCAGCCTAGAAAGATTCTCTATCCCCTGATATTTACAGGATTTAATAATTGCATTTTGAAAAGCCATTCTTGCAGGTTATTCTCACAGCCTCGAATAAAATATGAAGACATTTTGCTTGTCTCTTAGCTTTTTTAAAGCCAGATATATGACTGAAGATGAGGCTTGGGGGGAAAGTTCCGCAAAATTCTTCCAGTTCATCTCCAAATATACATTTTTATTAATATTTTGATTGTGGTGTCGTGGTTTAACCCCAGCCAGAAGCCAAGAGCCATGCAGCCTCTCTCTCTCTCCCCCACCAGCAGGATAGGGGAGAGAATCAGAAGAGTGAAAACTAGAAAACTTGTGGGTTGAAATAAAGACAGGGAAAGTAAAAGCCCTGCACACAAGCAAAGCAAAACAAGAAATTAATTTACTGCTTCCCATGGGCAGGCAGGTATTCAGCCATCTCCAGGAAAGCAGAGCTTCAATATGGATGCATAGTTGCTTGGGAAGGCAAATGTAGCAATGAATTTTCTTTAGGACAAGACCTTTCTTCCTCCTCTTTCGGCTTTTCTATCTGAGCTGATGTCCTATGGTATGGAATATTCCTTTGGTTAGTTTAGGTCAGCTGGCCTAGCTGTCTCCCCTCCCAGAACCTTGCCCACCCCCTAGATGGGGTGGCTGGAATACTGAGGGACAGCACTGATGCTGTGCCAGTCCTGCTCAGTGGTAGCCAAAACACTGGTGTATTATGGACACCTTTCTAACTACCAGTATAAAGCACAGCACTGCGTGAGCTCTCTCTCAGCTAGACCCAATACAGGTGGAAAAGTCTTACAGAACTCTACAGTTTCTTCCTTAAAGGAACCTAGAATTTTATTTAGATTTTTCTGCCTTATCCTAAAAATTGAAGTGCACTGAATGAAGAATATTTTGGATTAATTTCTCTAAAGGAATGGCACTTGGGTTCAGATTAAATTAAATCTCAGAATTTGTTCATGTGAACTTTTATCTCCAAATAGAAGGAAATTTTTATGTGTGACTTTACCTTACTGTGTATCAAACCTGAAAAATAGATACTGTAAGGTTTTTTTTTCAGATACAAACTATAGCAGAATAATGTCAGATAGCATGTTTGGATTCACACTCCTCATTCGTAGTAGCTAGTGATCAAGACCAAGTTTTACTTAAAGAAAAGTAAAGATTTTTTCATATTAGTTTTAGAAAATCTAAACATTGATGATAGTGCAGGAATAGAAGAACTGAAGATTTCATCATGCAAATATTAATAATTATTAATTTAGTTATCAGAGGCAATCATCCAATCATTAGGGTTGTTTCAGAAGTTGTGTGAAGATATAAACCACAGAATATATTAACTTCAGACATAAGCAGAGATGTACCCCCAATTAGAAGCTGTAGTTTCACTTTTCTACTCCCACATTTTTTGCAATTATATATTCCTTCTGCATATATCATAGCTCAGAATAAGTAAGCTCATTCAATGCTGCTTCTGCCTAAAAATACAATTTCAGATTTCTAAAAAAGAGTTGGACTACCAAAATTCCTCAATGTCAGTCTATAATTTCTGTGATTGCTTTCTAATTATTATTTTTGTCCTGAATATTCATAGGATGGTTATCTTATCTCTAACTTGCTATTACCAGGAAATACCAAGATACCATTTCCAGGAAGAAGGGCTGTCTCAGAACCTTGTGAGGGAGGGTAACTTTAATCAGGCCTAGGAGACACAGTCAGGAATTCTATTTATGAAAGTTCCTAAATATTAGCCTATAGGCAGAATTGTTTTGAAAATCACGACAGCTAAATTCATCAGATGTATTAATGCACAAGCTATTCTCAGGCATAGCATCAGTGGATGCACTGCTTGAAAATGAACTGAATGTGGCTATTTTCCCCTTTCCCCCCTATATCGCAATGAAATACTAAAACAGATATTGCATCCTATCTCACAGGAGTAAGAACCTCCCTGTCCCATATGTGGCAAAGAGGTTACAGTCACTGTACTCTCTGGCATTTTTTCAGAGTACAAAGCCTCAAAATATTGGATGTCAATTACACTGCTTACTAACCAATGGCTGTCTTTCACAAAAGATGTTCGTGCTAGCAGGCAAAACCTCAAATTAACGTATGCAAGTAGATTTTCTTAAGTATATCTTTTACTGGATAACAGCCTTAATGAAACTCAAAACACCAGTGCTAGTTTTGGGGGGACATTTTTCACGTGCTTCATGCAGTAGAGCTGGCTGCTAAAGCTATAATTTCCTCTTGCTCACTAGCCTGCTGGGACACTGACAAGTAAATGACTCAAGCAAAAATATGAAGAAGAATAAAAAACAATGCTCAAGACCTATGGCTGACAAATGATTTTGCTCCCAAGAACCATTCAGAACAGTGGAAAATGAACCTGAGTGCTTCTTGCCCACTACAGATGAAAAGAATCAATTAATAAATGGTGCTATTTTCCATAGCTGTTAGCCTGGGATTACAAAAGGTATTGAAACATAGAATCGACTCAGGAAAGACCACCTTGCTAGCTTGACAGGGTCACAAAACCACCAAGGAAGTCATTTATTATTGTTATTCATTAAAGAAAGGTTATAGTCATTTTCTAATTACTTTTCTTACTTAGGACTGCTAACTTATCCACAGATTGCTTGTCCCTTGCACTGACCTCTGTATAAAATCGATACATATTTGCATTTTTTTGTGCTCATTATGGTGAAACATGACACAGTCTGAAAATAAAACATGTCTTTCTCTGTAAGAGCAGGCAAACACTGAAAACACTGATGACAAAGGTTTGGTTTTTATCTCTTTTTTTTTGTTCCATTGATCCTTTCATATATTCTTGAAAAATTCATATATTCTGACTATGCTTACAAAGAACGTGCTATAGGATGCTTCAGGAAAAATGAAGCCAATATGTAAGTCATTCCAAGAACAAAGATACCATGTGCAGTGTTTTCTTTCTTAAAAATTTGAATTAATAAAAATCACCAAAGCATGATTTAAAAGCAAACACCTTTATCTCTTTTTCTCTACCTTAGTGATAATCTTTTTTTAAAAGATAAAAAGAGAACTGACCCCATCATACTGGGAGCTAAATATGCATTAAGGCCGTATGTTCTGATTAAAGAGTACTGTTAGCAGAGTAAGTTTATTCACAGAATTAAGATTGGAGCCCAGTTTCATATTCGACTACTAACTTTTGTGCAAACTGAATCACTTCTCATGAGGCGTAAAGTCATGCATTTAGCCCTGTTCCCTTTTCAGTCATCCTAAAAGCCTCAAAGACAACTGTCAGCTTTGTCAGAAGCTGAGGCAGTAGGGATTTTGTTCTAAAAAGCAATACTGGCTGTGGTACACTTGAACAACAACTGAAATATGTAACATTTCAGGTAAAAAATCATCCTGAGTTGTGATCAATATACACCAAGGAGGAAGAATGTTAAATCCTACATGGTTCCAGGGAGTTATTGCCTATCTTTTTCAAGGGATTATATTTAACCAGTTATTTGAAACAACACAGTTGGAAAAATTTTCGTCATTGCATCTTTGCCTTCCATAACTGTTTTAAGTAGTGATCATTTAAAATAGGGCAACTAAGCAATTCACATGACTAAGAAAACATAAAGGAAGAAAAAATTTGCTGTAGTTTGGAGGGGAGTAACATAATATCTTTCGAGACCAAGGCTGACAAATAAAACCAGCAGTATTTTTACAATATGTATTTGCATGAATGCATGGATTTGAAAACAGTAACCACTGGACATATATTTATGCACATTGTAAACAGGTATTTGATTTGGCAGTAAAGAATGGTAATACATCCTGGGCTGCATTAGCAAAGACATGGCTGGTAAATTGACGAAACTGGTTATCTCCATTCATTCAGCATTTATTAGTTCTATCCATCTAGAGTACTGCATCTAGTTTAATCTTCCAATACATGAAAGACGTGGAAATATTTGAGCAAGTGCAGTGTATGGCCACTACAGTGGGGGCCTGGAGCAGTCTTCCTATGAGGAGATGCTGAGGGAACTGGTCATGTTCAGCCTGGAACAAGGACAGCTTTAGGGACACCAAACAGCAACTCCCCTACACAGGTATGACAGGCAGATGGAGCCAGGCCCTGCACAGTGGCATAAGATGGGTCAGCAGAGACAAAGGGTATAAACTGAACCAAGAGGGCTTCTCACTGCATGTAAGGATGAACCTTTCCCCCACAAGGACACTCAGTCCAATGCACAGGCTGCCCAGAGTGATAATGTAGTCTCTCTCCATGACTGGGAGTAGATAAGTCTCTGATCAATCATGTCTG
>NW_008688544.1:66406-148655 GCF_000695815.1 Acanthisitta chloris | reverse complement strand
CAGCAGGAGTTTGGACTGGGGATCTCTTGAGGTACCTTCCTCTGAAAAAACAGCAGGCATTTAAAGTAGTCCTAAAAGTGATGATAAAGAGTCATTTAATTCTAAAATAAAAGGAAGTTTGTTTACTGCTTTTGGTTTGGTGTGGTGTGGTTTTTAGTTTTGGTTTGGCTTGGTTTGTTTTGGGGTTTTTTGTTGTTTTTTATATAAATCTCTTCCGGTAACAAAAGATATTTAGCATTAAAAAATCAAAAGTCTTCATTATTGGTTTTGGCAATAAATTAACTATATGCAGAAAACACATGTTATGACTTTATGTTGTTATCAACTTCCATAAAAGATTGTTTGCATTTTATTTACTGCTTCAAAGGACTTGCTGTTTTATTCTCGTACTGAATGAAGTTTATCATTTTGACAAATCAGTGAATAAAGCTATTCCAAAGGGATCTGATTCTGCCCTGTTACACTTGTCATGAATATGCAACGACTTGACTGAATGTAATACTTAAGAGATATATTATTTGAGAGTCTGGGAACTTACTAAACTTGCTCTAGATAATGACCACCTGAGATAAGAGCAGAATGAATCTTCAGAGTGTAGCATTGACTATGACTAAAGGAATTTGTGCTATGTAAACAGAAAGTCATTCACTGTAAATCAGTATGAAAAGCTGATGAGTGAAGTGTGAATCTTTCTCTAGGTACCTTTTTTTTTTTGCCATGAGAAGAACAGCAAACACAGCTGATAAAATTTTTTGGCAGTATGTTAAAATTGCCATGGCTCTTATGATTTGTATTCATGGTATAGTCTTAAACTACTAGTAGCTATAATTCATCATATTTCTAATTTTACAGAAGCACAGATGGCTGTCCACTCTAGTGGTCCCAGCATTAGTGAGTTAAACATGGAATAGCATGATTGATTGAAAATTGTAACCAGACATTACTGCTTGTAATTGTGATTAATATGAGTTTACTCTTTCTGACAATAATTACTTTTCTTTCTTTTTAACAGAGGGAATAGAAAGTAGGTAGATTAAAGACTTTAAAAATTAAGACATTGGGGTCAAAAAAGAACAATCAATTTTAATTGCAAAAAGAGAATACTACTGTTAGTACTTTACTTCTTGGATGGTTTAGGGGTTCCTTTTTTCCTTTTGATAATCAGGTGGCTGTTTCTTCAAGGCTAGCAATTGTTCCCTGTGGGAAGGCGACAGCTAATAATTTATTTATGTATTATTCTCTGTACTGTTTTTAAATCTTTTTTTTTTTGGTATGCTTACACTTTCAGTAGTGCCTATTAACAGGATTTTTTAAGGAACTTTGTGCATGACTTTGAAGTTAAAGACAAATTTATATTACCTGATGCAGTGAAAAATTAATGGACGATTTCCATTAGATCTTTTGCATTCACCAGAAGCACGGTTAATGGGTTCATTTGGCTTTGGATCATACCAGTGTTTCCTTCTTACAGGATTCTTATGGTCAAACATAAACCAAGCCCGTATTTTGATAGAATCCTTGACTTCAGGATGACTCTCTTTTCCATGGAAGAGTTTGTGAGATTCACACTTAAATTGACACTATGTCTCTGTTTCTTAATCTGCTAACATACTGGGTTTACACAGCAAGGTTTTGGTACCAAGTAAGCTGCAGGGGTGGATTCTGTAAGAAGACACCACAAGCTGGCCTTGTGTTAGACAGAGACAGTTTCATCCAGCTCCAAACCCAGCTAAACAAAGCTGAGCCCATCAGTGACAGTAGTGGTGTCTCCATGCAAACATATTTAAGAAAGAGTACAAACCACTGCAAGGCAGCTGTGAGATAAAGGAGTGGAAAAAAAGTGAGAGAAACAGCCCTGCAGACACCCAGGTTAGTGAAGAGTGAAGGAGGGAGAGGAGGTGCTACAGGTACCAGAGCAGAGATTACCCTGCAGCCTGTGATGAAGACCATGGTGAGGCAGGCTGTGCCCCTGCAGCCCATGGAGGTTCATGGCAGAGTAGATATCCACCTGCAGGTGGATATCTCTGGAGGATATGCCCTGAAGCAGATAGCTATACCCTGGAGGAAGTTTTAGACTGTGGAGATCCCATGCAAGAGACTCTTGACGGGAACTGCAGCCCACAGAGAGGAAGCCATGCACACGCGGGTTTTCTATCAGGAACTCTTACCTTGTGAGGGGCCCACATGGGAGCAGTCTGTTCCCGAAGGACTGTGCCCTGTGGAAAGAACTCATGCTGAAGCAGTTCTTGAAGAACTGCAGCCTTTGGGAAGGACTCAAGATGGAGAAGTTTGAGAAAGACTGTATCCTGTTGGAGGCACTTTGTTCTGGAGCAGGGTAAGAGCATGAGGAGGAAGTGGCAGCAGTTTTTCTTGTTTCCTGACATATTATGGTAGGATACAATTTGTTCCTTTTTATATCCTCAGTAAAACATTTTCACTCCCCATCTTTCCTTCTGACACAAGAAATATTCTTTCAACAAGCTGTGGAATGCAGGTGGTGAAAACAAAAGGAGGAGGAAGCTAAACATAACATTTGGGCAAAAACAGTTCACAGAGAAGGCTTGCTGATTCACAGCATCTCTTGTACTGCCTTTGGCAGACAGATCTTATGAAGCCCAAGGCAGAACTTAGAGCTGCTTCCCATGAGTAGAATACTTACAGCTGGCCTCTTTGCTCTTGTTACCACTGAGTCTCCAAAGGTGAAACAGGCAATATGGTTCTTTTCTTGATTGCAGTAGAATTTAGATTTTCTCTTATTTTACTTGTAGACATAAATCCTTCTTATTTTACTCTCCCCATGTCCCCCTCTTATTTTAATCTGCATGTCTCCAAGATTTATATTTCTTTCTTTCTTTCTTTCTTTCTTTCTTTCTTTCTTTCTTTCTTTCTTTCTTTCTTTCTTTCTTTCTTTCTTTCTTTCTTTCTTTCTTTCTTTCTTTCTTTCTTTCTTTCTTTCTTTCTTTCTTTCTTTCTTTCTTTCTTTCTTTCTTCTTATATCACTGTACTGCTGTCCATATGATGCTTTTGTTTCTTTTTATGTGGATGCCTTTGACTAGGCAACTGATTTCATAACAGAAATAAAAAACATCTCTTATGAAAAACTTACTGAGCAAAATTTACTAAAATTGATAGAAGTTTTATCTCCAGTTTGTGTTAAAATAACAAAAAAATTTTCTTCTTTCTTTTCTGTTTAACAAGATATACTGCATATTAACTACAATTTCAATTTCAAATGGATGATTCTTTCTAAGACCAATAATTCTATTAAATTCATGGCAAGATGGCACATGAAGAAGAAGGCTGGATGTTAAGACTTCTGTGGCTATGTGCAACTTTTCCCAAAAGATGATCAGTCCTGTATAATTACAGCTGGTATGTGCTGTATCACATGGTGTTGAAGCCTGCTATCATGAGAGATGGCTAATTGGCTATTTGATTAATAGGTCTCCACCAGACTCCATCTGTAGTGAGATTTACCCTACTGTTCTCAAAGCTGGCTGAAGTATACCTCACCACAGCATATCTGAACAGCTACATGGAGCTGAAAAATCATTGCACAGTGAAAAAGTTATGATTGAGCAAAAGGTTTCAAGTATATGCAGCCACTGTCAGAGGGTCATAGCTCTTTGCCACTGATCTGAAAGTCTTTTCACAATGGTACAGTGTCTAGTTTCTCCTTTAAAGAAAGTATTTCCATTTTCTTGCCTTGTAAAAAGAAAAGAAAGGAAATATCCATAACAGGGAAAAATTCTCTCCAAAACCACAGTGCTAAAAAAGATTATAATAGGAAGCATGATGCACTGCTAGATTAGCCAAAATGAAAGTGAGAAGGGCAGTAGTATGGAGCCAGCTGTAACCCCAGAAGCTATGCAATAATGAAGTTGCCTGTGGCCCTGCCCCTGTTTTTAAGCTACTCAGAGACAAGTGTAGCTGAACAGGCAGCTGTCTGTGCATTGTAGTATCCAGTTTTTCATAAGTGTTTTAACAAGCTGGCATAGGATGCTAGTTAAAACTAAATCCAGGACCTAACAGTTTTGTTACAGCCTCTAAACTAATGGGGGAGAATAGAGTGAACTAGATCTACAAACACTGCATTCTACATATATGCCTTCTTATCTTGATATAATGTTGTTTATTTGTGATGCATATGTTAACTTGGGAAAAATGACAATTAAATCAGAAATAGTCTATTGCCAGAAAAGTAAGCTGCAAAGACTTAGACATGTCACACTAAGTGACATGACTAAGTCTTTCCTTAAACATGTCTAGGGATGGTGACTCCACCACCTACCTGGTCAGTCCATTCCAATGTTAATCATCCTTTTGTGAAGAAATTCTGCCTAATGTCCAACCTAAACCTCTCCTGGCACAGCTTATCCAGGTGCATTCAGCTTTAAAGTTGGTTCATGTAAAAATTTAATAGTTTAATTTCTTTCATCTTTTACCTGTGAAGATCTACCCCACCCATTTATGTCACAGCAATACTACTGTTTATCATCTAATAGAGAACATACTGCATACTTTAAACAGGTAGGGAAGATGTTTCTTCCTAAATATATAAGCTGCTTTGCTGATGTACACAGAAATTCCAGCAGCAGTAACACAGGAAAAAAAGCAGCACATCCAGCTGGACATGCTATAATTCTCAATCTGATGCCTAGTACTTCTCAATGAATCAGATAAAATTTTGTGTATTTTGTATTTTTTATGGTAATTAATGTTAAAGTGGAAACTTTTTTTTTTTTCTGAAAAATTTCATTCTTATCTTTCACCTATTTCTTCCAATGACTAGTGTATTTTTGGAGCATTTAACAAGGTTGCTGCAAATTTAGAAAAATGTCCAGTGCTTAATTCCTTAATCCCTATTGCCAACAGAAAAATTTTTATTCTAATAGTTTAACCTAAACTGTAACATCATTCTTTTTAAAAAAAATTAACTGTATATTAATATATACAGATACAAATACATGTGCATATCTACAACTTTACTAACCAGAGCAAACTAAATTGAGAAGTTTTCCATGTGTGCATGATTTACAGTACTTGTAATGTAAAGAATACTGACACATCTTCCCTCCTTTTATGGATAATACAGCCTAATGTACAGTGAGCATAACTATTTTGAGCACTGTTTTCCTGCCTATTGTATATGGACCCTATGGAAGGATGCACAGGGGAAAGCAGACACCACAGCTGTTTCATCTTTTTTCAATTAAGCATCCTAAGGCTTCAGTATTTTTTACTTTGTCTTCTCTGAGACATGAGTGTGTTTTCAATACAAGCAGAGAAACATCTTAAAATAATAACAACAATAACAGCAAAGAAATAAAATTGTTTTCTTCATGATTTTTAGGCTATACATTAAGTTTAAAAAAATAATCAGACAGAATTATTTGCTTTCCAGAGCATACTTCAAATTCAGTTAAAAAAAAAGTCTGCATTTTTTGCCTGATGTATTTTCCTATTGAGAATGTAAGTAAATGATTTATTGGCAAATGAAGTTTCAGTTTGTAAGTATTTCTAATTTTCCAAGCAGAATTACCTTTTTATTAGAAAAAGGAGGTATGGATTACTGAAATGTAGAAGAAATTCTTATGTATTTTTTATTTTTTTGGTTAGGATTGCACTATATTTAGTAATATCTATTAAATATTATATACATAGGAAATAATTGATTGGTTTTTTAAAGCACATATAACAATAGTAGGTGTGACTTAGAGACATTGGAATAAAAATCAGGGCAATGCAGGATTTACCACGTATACTTTCACTAGTCTTAGGTAATATTATAACCATCAGTAACAATGGGAATTTTACAATTACAATAACTAGCCAGTTAAATTTGCCAAGGACATTGAAAAGTATTTCAGCATTAAGGACTAAACAAGTGAATATATTTGATGAAGACACATATCTTTAGAGTAAGGATTGAAATACTGGAAAATATGAAGGAACACTGACATGTAAAAGAGAAGAAAAAGGGAGGAATTACAACATGAATAATAATGTAGCAACATACTCAGTCACTTCTTTGTTTGAAAGGTGGTGACAGATTTGTGAATCTATTAATAATTTGATATAGTCTTGCATCCACTGCAATCTTATGTGTTTTTTAGTGTTGTGTACACACAATGGTGTACAGTGTAGGGGCATGCAAATCACATAAATACATGTAAGCAACCATAAAATAACCACAATATTACAGATTAAAGGGAAGAGTGTCTTATAGGCCTTGTAGAGTAGCATCTCCAAAGGAATTCAGTTCATCAAGGGTTTTCTTATACAGCTCTCTGCTGACAGCCATGCAGTTTATAATCTTTTTTCCCAAGAAAAACTTCTTCAGTATATAGAGTCTACTGCCTAAGTACTTCCCAGTCACTAGGAGTACATACAGTATTACGATCAATCTTGTTTGAGTTATTCATCAATGTCTTGGATGAAGGGTCACAGTGCCTCCTCAGCAAGTTCACTAATGACACAAATCTGGGAGGAGTGTCTGATAACCCAGACTGCTGTGCAGCTCTTCAGAAGGATCTCAACAGATTGGAGAGATGGGCAGAGATTGTCTGAAATTCAACAAAGGCAAATGCAAGGTCCTGCACCTGGAGAAGAACAACCCTATAGGCTGGAGGCTGACCTGCTGGAAATCAGCTCTGTGGAGAAGGATCTGGGAGTCATGGTGGACAGCAAGCTGTCTATGAGCCAGCAGTGTGCCCCTGTGGCCAAGGTCAGTAGTATCCTGGGGTACATTAGGAAGAGCATTGGCAATAGGTCAAGGGATGTGATCCTGCCTCTCTAAACAGTTCTGATGAGATTGCATCTAGAATACTGCATTCCATTCTGGGCTCCCCAGTACAAGAGAAATATGGAGCTCCTGGAGCAAGGTCAGCAGAAGGCTGCAAAGATAAAGGGACTGGAGCATCTCTCATATAATTATAGGCTGAGGGAGCTGAGTCTGTTCAGCCTCGAGAAGAGCTGACTGAGAGAGGATCTTATTTCACACAAATATCTGAAGGTAGGTTATTAAGAAGATGGACCCAGGCTCTTCACAGTGGTGCCAAGCAATAGGACAAGAGGCAATGGCCAGAAACTGATGTACAGGAAGTTCCACCTGATTATGAGGTAGAACTTCTTTACTGCATGGGTGACTGTGCATTGGAACAGATTGCCCAGAGAGGCTGTGAAGTCTCCCTCACTGGAGATATACATGAACTGTCTGGATGCAATCCTGTGCCATATGCTCTAAGATGACCCTGCCTGAGCAGGGAGGTTGGACCAAATTACTCTACTATGGTCCCTTCCAACTTGACCCATTCCGTGATTAACATGCAAATGTACCAAAATGCCAAAGTTTCGGTGATTTAAAGTGACTTTTTAGCTTTTTCTGTTTAGCTTCTTGCTTTACTTTTACTTGCCTTTGTCATTTTACTATTAGAACAGAGGAGGAATAGGAAAAAAATGGTGAAATGAGGATCAGTAAAAAGGTTCATGAAAATGCCTGAGGGGCTGAAGAGCTATACAATGGTAATAAAAGTGTCATCATTTGTCAGTAAAAAGATTACCCACTGGAAATGCTAACTGGCCTAAATTTCTGGAGATTTTGAACAACATGAGAAATGCCCACCAACAAAATCTGTATTCTTTAAAAAAATTATATTTTCTATCAATTGTGAGTGGTTGGTATCACATAATATAACTCTACTGAGACCAGAGGAGGCCTAACATTTAAGCCTGTGGTTCTTGAAACAAAATCCAGACAGATAACCAAAGAAATAAAACTTACAGCTTAACCATTTCAGCTGAGAAACTGAACTCAAATCTTACCAGTGTTTTCCAGATTAGAAAGTTAATATGAATGTAAAGAAATGTATTAAGAGAAATAAGAATTTATTATGTGTGTGGCCTCACATTAATGATTAGTAATCTGAATGAGAAATGGGTATGTGTCCATTTATCTATGGACAAATTGACTCGCTTGAGGACCTTTCTTCACTTTCCTTGAACTCAGTGTATCTAAATATAAGCCCCAGTTGAAAGCCATTTTACATCTAATAACTTTAACTGATATCACTAAAGTTACTCAACAATTACAGGATGACCTCTATCACATGATTTACTTTGATCATAATTATGATATAAAGTCTTTGATTTGTCTTTCACCCTCTGAAAAAGCAGTTTTCTGCATTCATTGATGCTGGTGAATTCCTATTTGAACATTTAGTTCTTGAAAATATGTTAAAATTTCACCTGTGTTTTGGGGTTTTTGTTAAAAGATAATTTTAAAATGTTAATATTTTCATTCTATGAAAGGTCAAAGACGTGGATGAATTTTGTTGAAAATACTGACCGGATAATGCATAAAGCCTATGATAGTAAAAACATTTTCAATCAAGTGAGGTGATTTTCAAGTTTCAATATCAAAAGTGATAGCAAACCTTTGCCATCCAAAACTGAGTTAGACTATTCTGTTATACAAATGAGCAAATAATAAAGGTAAAAACACCCAAAGGGGATTTGTTCATGTTCACAAGTTAGAGAGCACTTTTGAATAAAGGTGGAAAACTGAAATCCAGTCCTTTGAGGTAGAAAAGACAGTTACTTTTTGGGGTTCCTACTCTCTTCCATACCAAGGTGCATAGAGGAGCCTTATAGTATCATTCACAAATTCTTCAAAATTATTACACTAAGATCCTGCAAGCAAGAAAAACAAACAGACAAAAATCAAACAATGAAACAAACAAACAAGAAAAAACAACCACAAAAAAAGACAACCAACCCCCTCAAAAACCTAAGATATTACAACCCTTCGAATGTTACCAAGATTCTCTTGTGCTATTATGCTCTGCAAACCAGGAATTCAAGGATCTTTTGGATTTTCTAGCACATACAGAAGTAATCTTGGGAGCTTCCTCCAACTAAATAGCTGTTTTTCATGTTTCACGATACCTAGACATTTTTAGCACCTTCCTTTGGCATCACTCATATGACTCATATGGATTTAGGCAATTTAGTTTTAATTTTACTTCCAAGAATGTCTGTTGACAAATAACTAAGAAGTTGTTCAAACTGCATGGTTTCCACTTTATCATGTCGACTTGGAGGAAGCAAAGAGTGCATGAGAAATATTTATATTGCATACCAGAAATGCTTCCTGCAGGGTAACAGCAAAAGTATGATCAGGTTCAGTCCTGGCATGGTTCTATGGAACATTACAAACAACATTTCCTGCTACTGCTAGAGAACAAAATCTCAGGCACTCAGACTTCCAGGCTGCTGGAACAAATACTGCTGTATTTACTTAACTTAGAGCAGTTCTGGTATAAAAACAAGTAAGTCAATGTAAGTGCAAAAAACAGACAAATGAAGTTTGTGAGGGAACCATTCAGTACCTGGACATAGAATCATAGAATCATTGAAACAATTGGGTTGGAAAAGACTTCAAAGATCATCAAGTCCAACCCTACCTTGGTTACTAGGCCATGGCACTGTGCCACATCCAGTCTCATCTTGAAAACCTCCAGGGATGGTGAATCCATCACCTCCCCAGGCAGCCCATTCCAATACCTGATTACTCTCTCTGTAAAAAATATCTTCCTAATATCTAACCTAAACCTCTCTCCCTAAAGGCTGGAAAGATAAGAGGGACGTCATGGCCAGCAAGGCCAGAGCCCAGAACCTCATCCCACAGTACTCAACTGAGACAAACAGGGTTCAGCCCAGAGCCCAGATCATAAGGCAATGTCACAGTGATGAGTCAAGTCAGAGGTCAGTCCATAGGCCACAATTAGGATCATGTGCATTGGACCTACCAGACAGAACCAAGTTCAAGCCAATCTACGCATCAAACTCCAGTCCCAGGGTCCCCAAAGCAAGAGAATAACGCTCCCTTAGCACAGTTCAGGGAAGGAAGAGATGCCCAGGGCTAAGCTTATGTAGAGCTCTTGGGTCCATGGCTGTGGGTGGAAGTGCTGGGTGAGGCTCATTAAGATTAAGTAGTGTACTCAGTAACCTGACACATTCTCTATCTATTCTTCTAAAAGATTTTCTGTATGTACTCCTGAGTGTAGCATCTGACCATTTCAAATGGACATTATTAAAGCTTTTAGGCAAGATTTCGGAGCTTGCTTTTTTTTTTTTTCCTTTTTATTCCCCATGGAATAGAGTTTACATTCTGGATTTTTATGCATTATTGATTTCTGACTGCCCTATCCATGTCCTGTAGTTGCTTTGTGGGGGTTTTTGTTTGTTTTGTTTTGTTTAAATTGTGAGTTTGTTATAGTTGCTTTTTAGAATATATAGAATCCACTTGATAATCTGCTCAATTTTTCTGCTTCTTTTCACTGTGAATTGAAAAACTCTGGCTCAGTCAAGCCTGATATATCAGGCTGGTGCTATGACACTGGCTAAAAGGCTCCAGGGATTAACATCAGTGTGGGAGACTTGCATACAGGCTATACCATGGCCACAACAGCTCCAGGAATAAAGGGTCCTTTCAAATTGAGCTACAAATGTAGTAGAACCAAAGAACAGCAAGGCTAAAGGGAATTCTGTTTTCCTGAGCAGACAAAACCCCATAGGACACACAGAATCAGAGACACAACTGACAGTAACTTTTAGATTTCTGGCAATTGCTGTGAGCCAAACAGCTGCTGCTGACAAACCAGGGAATACAGTATCTCCCTTCTGCCCAAGTATCCCATATCTCAGATGTAGGTACAGCTGCACAGTTCATTCCAGGTTGAAATGAGTTTGCTCTGGTCGTATTCTAAGCTTGAAGGCTAGGGGAATTTCAAAACCAGAAGATGTACTTCCACAGTTAGCATGATCTTGAACTATTAAGCCATGCTGACAAGCTGCACATAAAACACATGTAGATGCCCTGAGGATGAGGGTTGAGTTGTTGCTCCCTTCCTGCAGAGCATTGTATGGATTTACATCTAATTCCCATCTCTTCAAATGTACCTTTCCTGCACTTGTAGGTTGATAGGACAGCTGTTTTCAGTGTTTTAAAGATGTCTAGACATTTCTTAAGTGAATTAATGCCCAGTGTCAAGTACAGAGTCTCTTGATTCATAATATTTAACAAGAAGATAAAATGTCTTAGTCCATTACTTGTCTCAGGAATATACCCTTAGAGAAGGGTTAAAAATTCCTACATAGATAGGTATTTTCTGTTCTTTCTTGCTACTAAGCCATTTGAATAGAAGACATTTAAGTTTTTCAGAGGAAAAAAATCCACCATGTTTAAATGTAGATATTGAAAACAAAACAAACTCCCAATGAAGTCTCGGATAACAGTAAAACACAAAAAACACTCTAATGGATAAAATTGCTGTAAAGCACTTCAACAAAGAAAGCAAGTGTTTATAAAATGCTTAACTGCTTTTGTAATTTAAGGTACATGATTTACTTCTACAAAATTAACTTTGTGAGTAGCAAAAATCATTGTGCCAGAGCTTTGTTGCCCGTGCCGACAATTTTATTGTTATACTGATAATATTTGGTGGTTTTCCTCAAGCTGTGTATTCCAACATTATTACATTTCATGAGACTCTCAGCTTTAATTTAAAAATAAAAGAGGTTTATTGGCCTTGTGATTTAGAGACAAGCATGAGTATATACTAAATATTCAAAACCCAGAAAATAAATACCAACTAAGTAATAAGTATAGCTTAAAAAATTAATCAATATGCAGGTATTTTAATACAGTCAATCAAATTAGTCTTTTTGTAAGATCTTATTTCAATTTCCTAGCAGCTGAGATTATCTCTTATGCAGAATCTTGCAACTCCTGTTTTGCCTTGAGATATTTGCAATACAGGGAGCTAAACCAAAAGTGTCATGTAATGACTTCATCACTGGATTCATATTTACGGTGTATCTTTAGGGGTTTTTCATTCATGTTCCAAAGTTTTTTGCAAGAAAGTATCACTATAGTGTCAGAATCATGTCAGGAGCTCAAACTTTAAAAAGAAAACTTTTGAAAGCTATCTTCCTTTTAGGAAAATCATGCCCCCTTGATTCAATTCAACAAATCTCCAGGCCCACATCCTGCCTTGTTTCTGTCTTCTAAATGGGGAGAGAGAGTCAATACACAGCTATTGTCTCTTTTTTTTTGTGAACACAGACAGAAAAAAACCAACATGGTAACATTTATTTTAATGCTTTCGTAGTGGTCATAATATTGTATATTTCAGCAGAGATTAAACAGTTACATTGGAATTGAAGACAAACAGGCACAGAAGACTAGCACTGTGTAACACTCCACATAACTTTGCCGCTATCATGAGAGTTTCAGAGACATCTAAAATTATACACTGTGCAAAATTAGACAACACCAGGACTATACTGGTTTTAATCTGCTTCTTGAATATCACCTAACCCTTGAGAGGAACCTAAACATGCCTGATATACATCAGGAATGATGTACTTCTCTCACTGAACTCTCAGCAGGGACAGTGCTGTGTCAGGAAAGTTGAGCTGTCCTCTCCTTCAGGTTTGAAAGATTTGAACTGATAGCTCCCTCCTCCTAGACGTGGTTTTGACTTGCATTATCCTTTTGGAAGAAAGTATAATGAGTAATGCAGGGAGCAGAAAGGAAGTATTACTTTAGTTCTCATCCTAAAATTGATCTCTTTTAAATCAAGTAACAATTGATGTACCCCATTTCCTTGGGAGACGCAGAAGCAAGACCTTGCACATGTTCCTCAGAATGTAAGAATCAGACAGAGATTTTACAAATCCTGGTGTTCTTTGTAGGCTTTAGCACAATTTATAATTTTGGACTGTACCACATTACTGGTTCTGAAATTCCCATTCCTGCAGGAAAGTTTGTTTTAATACATAGCAGCATCCTAGAAAACATATTTATTTTGGGAAACCTTTGAAACAATTTCCTGAGGTTCTAATTCATAAGCTGTTTAAAAATTCTAGATGGGAAAATCTGAAATTCAATCATTTCCTTCAGGTTCCTAAATCTAGTCCCTTTTCTTTTTCTTTTCCCTGGAGGTCAGAAAACACCCACCTTTGAGAACTTGGGAGGCAACAAGAAGTAGTCAACCAATGTACACAGGTGCCTTGAGGACACACAGCTATATATTCCTCTGCCTGAAAGTCAGAAAATATAGGGGTTTGGTTCATGTGTACAGAAGCAAACAGCTGAGGTTGTTTTAGAGAAATTAACTCTAAACTGAATCAGAAAACAGATCACAGTGAGGTACGGACATCTTCAGATGCAGAAAAAAATTTGCCGGATTTCATCTACTAGCTTGGCAGCTCCTAAATCACACAGATATTTTTGAAAATGTTACCTACACTCTGTTGTGACTAATGATAGCTGAGACTCTAGAGAGCGATTTGGAGGTCATTCTGTGCCTGCTGCCTCTAGCTATTTCATCAGTCCTCTCATGGGGAACACGCCATGCTTTGGGAAATACTTAATTTGTTGTGTTTGTAATGCTTTGAAGATGAAAACTGCTGTAGATTAACGAGCTTTAGGTTGCAATTACTCGGATTATGCTTCACAAAATATTATTTATTTATTTCACTAGTACCATAGAACTTGTTGATATTCTGATTTTGACCCTTCTGAGTAAAAGGAACTAAGCATTTCTAGTTCTTTTCCATTAGGCTATTACTCTTTTCCTTTTCCTTCTCTTTTATATGTTGGTTGTAAAAAATGGAATGGTAGGATGTGTGGTCCTCTTCAATATAAAATGTATGTTAAAGGTAACTTGTAAGTTGAAACATCTTGTACAAGCAAAATGAGTTATTTTGGCACAATTTGGCTTTGGCACAAAGCTCTAAAGCTTTTCAGCCTTTTTGCATAAAAAAATCTCTTTAATTGCAAAGTCAAATATTCTTGCAGCACATCTCCCCATTGTAAAAATTTTAATAATCTATGATCCCACACTGCATTTCAGCTCCAGACCATCTTCCCAATCAATTAATTTGCAAATTCTGTTCTCTGGTCTCTTCCTCTCAACAATTTTGAATTCCAGCTAGGAAGGTTCCTTGCCTTTCACCTTCGGCTGAGAAGGTGTGTAGGTGAATGACTGCAGCAATTCATAGCAATTCAACACAGGGGTTGTCCCATGCTTTCCCCTCTATGGCCAGATCATAATCAATGCACAGTGCATAGAAGGGAGCATCTAGAACGGGAGGCACAACTTCCTCTGTCTCTCAGGAGGTAGGAACAAGTTCAGTGTGTTTGGAATCCGAGGGTATTTTTGGCTGCTAAAATCTGCTGACAGTGCACCGTAGTTATTTCAGGTGGCAGTAAAGGACCATTCTGCAATAGGAGCTCTGAGATAAGTTGTATATGTAGTCCAGTGCTGACATGTTAAAAGGTTTCCAAACATATAAGCTAAGAACAACATCTAGTCTTCCTGGCTGCAGAAGATATTTCTATGTAAACACCACATATCTAAATTGAAAGTGTGTGTATAGGCTACAATAAGTCTATTCTACCACTATAGATGACTTTCAATTACAAATCATGTGAAAACCAGTCACAAATAGTAATCCATATCACAGCTTAAGCCTTCTGCTTCGATTTTCAGCTAATAGCAACTGCGTGACACCCTCTACTCAGAAGCACCAATGCAGCAGCTCTTTATATTGCTCTTGGACAGCTTTAATGCACTGCAATTAATTATGAATTTGTCTTATTATAACACTCAGTAATTATACCGTCAGTTAATATCTAGCCAGCTAATAAGGGCAAGTAATGCGATGACCTATGATTTAAGACCAAACATTAGGAATAACAACTAATTCTCTTTCAACATACACATACCTAATCTCCATTAGTTGTATCTGGGAGGATGCTGATTAGAGTCAGTCACACTCCATGCACTGCAGTGAATAGCAGAGATCATGCTACCAAAATACAGCTGGTGAGTAAAAGCACTGAACTGTCTCTGTAAAGTAAGAGATGAGCAACTTTTCATGCCTATTCAAGATATAGTCTGGATCTTTATATTCTTTTACGTTAGGTTCAGTGAGAGGCAGGATCTAGTCCTATTCTTCATGAAATAATAGAATCATTAAGGTTGGAAAAGGCCTCCAAGATCACCAAGTCCATCCTTTGACTAAACACCACCCTGTCAACAAAACTATAGCAATAAGTGCCACATCCAGTCATTTATTGAACATCTCCATGGCTGGTGACTCCACCACCTCCCTGGGCAGTCCAATGCTTGGCAAACTTTTCAGTAAAGAAATTCTTCCTGATGTCCAAACCATGACTCCCCTGTCAGACCTTGAGGCCATTTCCTCTTGTCCTGTCACTAGGTGCCTGGGAGAAGAGGCTGATCTCTACAATGTTCTTTCAGGTACTTGTAAACAGCAATATGATCTTCCCTGAGCCTCCTTTCCTCTAGGCTAAACAACCCCAACTCCTTCAGATGTTTCTCATTACTTATTCTATAGACACTTCACCAGCTTCATCCCCTGTCAGACCTTGAGGCCATTTCCTCTTGTCCTGTCACTAGGTGCCTGGGAGAAGAGGCTGATCTCTACAATGTTCTTTCAGGTACTTGTAAACAGCAATATGATCTTCCCTGAGCCTCCTTTCCTCTAGGCTAAACAACCCCAACTCCTTCAGATGTTTCTCATTACTTATTCTATAGACACTTCACCAGCTTCATTGTACTTCTCTGGACATGCTCCAGCACCTCCATTCTTGAAGCTTTCCTCTAGGCTAAACAACCCCAACTCCTTCAGATGTTTCTCATTACTTATTCTATAGACACTTCACCAGCTTCATTGTACTTCTCTGGACATGCTCCAGCACCTCAATATCATTCTTGAAGTGAAGAGCCCAGAACTGGAGGAAATACTTGAGGGTGTGACCTCACTTCTTTTGAGTACAGAGGGACAATCACTTCCCTAAGTGATTGAACAAAAAGTGAACTTTGTGATC
The DNA here is from genome assembly GCF_000695815.1 of Acanthisitta chloris. Classification (NCBI taxonomy): domain Eukaryota; kingdom Metazoa; phylum Chordata; class Aves; order Passeriformes; family Acanthisittidae; genus Acanthisitta; species Acanthisitta chloris. Next base: position 132,730 of record NW_008688544.1, on the reverse strand, counting down.
TGCTTCAGGGCACTGAGTCTTTTTACTCCCTACCTGCTAATCAAGTATGGTTGCACAGGATTTAGGATGCTGGAGGCACACAAAAAGGTCCTTCCAATGGATATCAAAAATACATTGTTTTTACTCTTATGACTGTGCTTGAATGACCTTGCACAGGATTGCTTGAGTCCCAAAATATAAAGTCATAATTTCATGCTTATCTATATATGCATGTTCTTGCAGCCACAAAGGACCTCCCACTATCAGTCCTCTTCCTAGCTCCACTATGGTTCAAGATAAAAAAAAAAAACCCAGGTGCTAATTAATTCTTTTAAGAATTAATATAACCTTACAACGCAGACAAAATAAAGAGAAGACAGCTTTACAGGCTGTCACAGAATAGTGTGAAGAGCATGTTCTGCATTATGAGAGCTGTGACATGAGTGTTTTAATAGTGGAAAGTAAGAATATTTTTTGATATCTGAAAGAGGGGAGGGAGCAAGATTTAGTGTTGCCCTGTCCTTATTTCCTGGTGCTGTGGAATAAAGCAAGAAGCTATCAAATTGACAGTAGAGTAATACTCTGTGAGATCTTATTTCCATCGTCCTTCTGGGTTGTCATACTTTCACAAATGTGTATTCCAATATATTTGATGCCAATTTGTGTATATTTCAAAACTTTGCTCTTTCTTTTGGGTTCTGCCTTGCATTTGATCATAATCTTTCAGGATAAGACAATGGTAATCCATTAACATTTAACATTTTGCTTTGTATGCATTGTCCCTCCATGCAGTAAATCATCAGGTAGTCGTTGAATTGCTGGATGACAGGTAACCTTGTAACTTTGTAGAAAGTCTGTAGTGAAGAATTTTCAAGCTTTTCCTTCCCGGTTAGCAATCTTTTTCAACATTTTATTGAGGCATTCAATCTTTCTGTTGTCTTGAAGGCAGAATGTTCTTCATTGATGATATATAAAACCTTTCCTTCTGAGAAAAAAAAATATTTTGAAGATATTCTGAAAAAATTGAAATTGTTTATTGTATGTTGAAAATAATAGAATTTCGTGAGGAGTTGTGCCTCAAATTCAGTTTATAAATATTATTTCAGATAATCTATCAATGCAGTAGAATAACAAGTATGTCAGTGTGTGGCCTTAAGTACCAATTAAAAAAATAAATCTAATTAGGCATAAAGTTTGGGAATAGTTTGTAATGGTAATTTATATATATATGTATTAGCGCATTTTTAGCCTAAGATTGGCCTCAAGTTTAGACAAACTTTAACTTGAACATGCGATTCTGACCACCAGCAGAGTTTTCATATTTACAGTTTTGTCCTGACAGTTGTTGATGCTTACAATGAAACAACTGTATCTATTGAGAAAATAAATGGTGAACAAGTCTGTTGTGGATATCTTGCCAGAAAAGTTCATTCTGTAGTATAGCATTCTGTTGCAGAATTAACCAAGATATTTGGGATTGTTAGGCCACCTTGTTATCAGGAAACCATATAATTTTCTGAAGAATAAGATGTGTTAAATTGTAATTCTGAATTGCTCTCCTGCACTGTAGTAAGTATGCTTGTAATCTGTGCAAGTACTCTATATCATCATTTATCTGGGCATCTGATAGAGATAAGGGCAGAAAAGATAAGCAGCAGCTGTCACAATTTCAGTTTCTGGTCCACACTCTATGTCATACATAAATGGAAGTCTTCTCACTGATGATGATCTGAATACTTTTATTGCTAATAGTGTCATTAAGGAGCTTTGATCTGATTGCTGTTGGAATCTATATATCCAAAGATAGTTTCTTCAGTTTCCCAAAGCCCACAAACAATACAGTGATTCTTTTTCACAAGTGGGATACAATTTGTGGTCTGCTGCTCCTTAAGCATTCTTGACATAAATGTTCTTCTTGGTTTGTCTTCATGAGTTTGAGTAGGTGTGATGCCAGCTCTTCAGTCTTGTCAACCATTATCATAATGGCAGGTAACATGCAATCAAACTGTAAGTGCTTGTCTGTTCACAGTGAAGTCTTTAATCACCCCAAAGCTTGTTCACTTCTTATCTACCCAAAGGCAGGTTGATGTTTTCTTGAAATAATTATCTCAACAGCTAAGCACATTAAACACAGGTAGGAAACAACTCCACTGGAATACCAACATGTAAGAGTATGTAATATTTATAATCTGTGGTGGGGTGTGGCCATGGTAAACATTTCAGTTTCTCGTGAGAAACAATGGTCCTAAGAAAGTCAGCTGGCTGCCTGAAGAAATATTTGGCAAAGTTCAATTTCAGTCTTTCAGTGCTGTGACGCTGCAGAACAAAATATGTGTCAGGAACGCACAGTAACATCCAGATGAAGCTGGACTTGACAATGGTTATTGAAAATTATGGATGTCATTTGTCCAAAAAGCACTTGAAGCTGAATCAACTGTTGCTTAGTACAACCTTAACATAGAAAAATCCATTATATGTAGCAAATTCTGGGACATTTCTGCTGCCTTATGCAGCATAACTTGTGTATGCACAGTGTTGAAAACCAACCCTGCAAAATATCTTGATGTTGTGGACTTTTACAACTGCTTCATTGTGTGGCTTTCAATCACCACTCCAGCTAATCTGGTTCAAATATAATGACTGAAGTGTGTCAGATTTCAGCATGGATTTATTCCATTATTTATTTATGGATGAAGGTAGACACATCTCTGGTACAATCATCACCCTCCCCCATGTAAATTATATATTTTGTACATAAAAACTGAAAAAAGGAAATGTTAATGTGTTGCAACAACCAACTTATAAATGTTTAATATGGTCCTAACAACTTATTTTGATTTTTTTGAGAAGGAAGAGATAAGCTGTTTAAAGTAAAAAATCATTATCATAATCACCACATCTGGAATGGGAAAAGTCTAAAGTTTCACACTGATATTGAGACTGAATGTAAGCTCCACAATGGGAGGCCATATTACTCTTAATAAAATGTGGAATCCAGTTACTTGTGATAATAAATTCCTAGGTTTTAAATTCTTCCTTTTAATGCTTAAGGTTTAATATTAAAAAGGCAAATAAAATTCACTTCTGCAACTTCCTCAGTAAAACATTCACAAAGAAATCTAAACTGAAAATCTGCAAAGAGCATGTGTTAGCTTATAATTTCAGTAGAAGGATAACATTAATTATAAACTTACATGCAATTTTATCAGACAAATAATCTGATAGTTTGCATTAAGATAATAAGCTTATACAAACGCATTAATTTTATGTCAAATACCCAATACAGGGACCAAAAGCTATAAACAGAAGTTTAAAGTGTCTCACCAAGTCATTTCTCTTTTCCGGTTCTAAATGTATGTGTAAAATTTGCTATGTATAATAGTCTGTTTTCTCATGGCTGATCAACAGTTACGGAGTCTAAAGATACTCTACACTGTCTCACAGATGCAGGGTGGGTATTTTATTTTCTTAAATATGAAGAAGTGTTGTTGGGTCAATGGAATTATTACCCCTAGATTAGTGTTTCTCCCATTTAAGTTATTGCATTTTAACTGCAGGTCTGTAATATGTTACTGCTGTACAGTGAATTGATTCCTATAGAACAGTCTCATTCTTTTGAAAAATGTCTAGCCATTTAATGAATGTGAATTACAGTACATTTAGATTCAATTTTCAAAGAATCTATTTTAACTGTGCAGCATTAGCGTGTCACTACTCATTACAGAACATTTTAAGAAGCAGTTTTAATTATTTGAAAAATAATAATTTTACATGCCAGTGAACATATCTTGTAACTAAGAGTAATATCCATATTTAAATAATGTTGTTACTGCATTGTATATAATTTCAATTTTGCTAAAGAAAGATACTTCTTTGCCCCTTGAAGCCCTAGAATAGTTCTAGTGCAGAAAGGTGTTGTTACCCCTCCATTAAATTTATTTCATGTATTTTTGTGGCATAAATATTTTTTCCATGAAATTTGCAATGCTCTTTACTACAGCTTCCTATTCCCAACAACTAATGGATTTGTCCCTGTCAGAATTGGGATTGTGAACTAGCACTGTGACTATATATTAAAGGATCTGGGATCAAAATATGTGACTATTTTCCGTATGGCTTCTAGCATAACTTATTATTTTTCACACAATAATTACATGGAATCAGTCCTTGGAATATTTTTATTTAATTGTGGGTAAATGATTCTTCACCTTGCATGCAAAAAATTGAAAACTGATTGTTCTTAGGGGTTCTTGATTCTTGCCTCCATTTCTGCTTCTGGAGCACAATGACAGCTTCTGAACAAGCTGAAACAGAAACTAGGATGTCTTTTGCAACCAAGGAAATGGGTGAAATAAAGTCCTGGACTGTTCTGATGACTGGCTGATTGGGAATAGGTAACTCCATGGTTATGGAAAAGAGTCACATTTAAACATTTTCCTCTACAAAGATGAGATTTTCTTCTGTTATTCAGTGTATAAGAGGCATAAGGAAATTTGAGCTCCATCAGTTTAGAGTCTGTTCTCTACTGAACTGAAAATGAGAAATTTTCTTCAATCAGATAAGCTCTGAGTAGTTTTACTAGTCAATTTTCACTACTGGGATGCTAGTTTTATCATTTTATCTTCTTTTATAGAACAAAGGCTTTCTGATTACATTTTAAAAGGTATAACATACACAAACAATAGACATATCCATTAAACTTTTCATCAGATAACTATAAAACTATGTGGTGTGGCATGGAAAATTTTGCAATTACAAGATAGATGCTGGTATGTACACTGAAAGAAGGGCAGCTGACAAACAAGGTTTTATCCTGCCTTTGACGTGCCTTTTTATGCAATGTCTTTGGTATTTCTGTGTGAATTGTCTTTTCAAAGCTAACATATTTGATATATTTTTGTCACCCCTGTGGAAATCTAGATAGGCCTTCAGACTTCTTTCTTCATCCAACAGAAACTTTTTGGCTTTTTTGTAAATAGTTTAATTGTCTCAGGTTTTGTTGGGTTTTCTTGTGCTGTTTTCAGTTTTTTAAGCTCTTTTGATCTTTGGGGGTTTCTTTTTGTTTTGTTTGGTGTTCTTCTTGACTGGACATGTGGAAGGAGTAGGGAACTGTCTGTAGCTAAACCCACATAGAAAGCAGGGTGAAACTAGATTTCACAAATGGGAAAGAATGTCTCCAGTATCACATTTTAAAGGCTTGAAAGATCAAATATCCACTTATAATTGTGATGTCTAGAGTTACCTATCAGAGTAAAATCAGAGCTAGGCTAAAACACACACAAGTTTAAAGATTCTCTTTGTAATATAATAAAAAATCCCACCAACACAAAGACATCAATAATAACTTTCTTTTTCTTCTCTCAGAGAGCTTGATCTCTTTCTAGATTGCCCCTTTTTAGATGGAGTGCAAGTAGAAAGACTGCTTTCAGGAATGGAGCTCATGGAATCCAGTCAAGGGAATCAGAATAAATGCTGCTCCATTGATGTCTTTATTTTACAGTGGAATGCTTACCTGCAACTAATATAATAATGTCATCCATAATTGCACACCAAAAAAGATCTGTATCAGAAGTGTGATATGACCACCTGTAAGATTAAAGAACACATTCATTTTTTTAGCTGAGTTCTTTACTTTTAAGTCACACCCTACCTATTTCTCAGAGCAAGTTCAACAAAATAAGGTATTGGAATCAGATCGATATGGTTGCCCATAGTCAATAACCCTTAAAAGCAGAACAAACATATGACTTTTCTGAGTATATGGAATTCTGATAAGAAGGAAGAGGTGCTCTTTTGTAGAAGCCTGTCCACTTTCTGTTTTATTTATAAATATTTGAGTCCACTGCTATTTAATATCCTTGCATGTCAGAAAGTCCCACTGGTAGCCTTAAATTTATTTATAATTCATTAAGTTTTTAACTAGGAAGTGTAGCCAAGTGAATATGACTTTTTGCTATCACGAGAGAAAGGCTTTTCTAGATTAATCAGATATCCTTCAGAAACAGACTGTTAAACTTGGACTAGCAGCAAATCCTAATTTTCTTGGGTATGTAGTCTTCCCTTTACTCAGGTAACACAAGGTAACTCTTATTTGTAGAACTCATAGTTTTTACTAGGGTGGTAGCTACTAGTTTATTTATATGCCCCTTACTTCTACAATATAATTTCTTGTGAACATTAATACCTTCAGCAAGTGCTTAATTCCATTTCATACTGTTGTGCATTATGAGTTTGTGCTAAAGGTTCTGACAGGGAAGCTGCAATGCTTTCAGGTGAAGTAGCCAAAGCCTTTTCTGCTCTTTGTTGTATACACACCAGCTAAAACATTAGTACTTCCTTCAAAGAAGCAGCTGCTAAGTGCTTGTGAACCTCTGGTATCTTACTATAAAGGGTTCTCTTCCTGTGTGTATGCACTGTCCCTTGGCTTGTGTGGTGCTTTTGAAACTGATAATCTCCTTCCATGATTACCACACTGCCCTGCAATTCTCCTTTTGGCAATCGCTTCCTCCAAGGGACACCTACAGCAGGTCAGCTCTTTTCCCGTTTATCCCTTGCTCCCGGGCAGGACAGTAGTTTGGTACTGCTGGCCTCTGCTGGTGAAAGGTCGGTGTAGTCTGCACATTGGTTCTCTCGAGCCATGCTTGCAGCACACGTGTTAGAGTAATAATGACAGAAGGAAATTTTCCCTCCACTCTGTTATTCAGCATACTGAACGCAGAGCACAGTTGGGTTCAATCTGAGTTTATGGTAATCAAACCAGCTAATAGTATGTCTGCAGTGATAGGAAGTTCAATAATTTCCTTCTTTGAAGGTGAGAAATTTACCCCTCAGGAAAGCCGTATTTGTACACATAGGGGGAATTAGCTGTACAGCTCATCGCCTCATGTAGACAAGCTCTGCAGCACAACTGAACCCTCAGGCTGCACACGAGAGGGTATGTGATCTCCTGATATGCAGATCCATTTCTTGAAAGAATTCAGTAGATAAATCCTGTAAATCTTTGTGGGTAAAGAACACTCTCTTCATTTTGTAGTAGCAATCTCACCTCAGCAGAAGTGAAATGGCAGTAGGTTAACATACCCCAGATCATCTCTGGCTCTTGCATTTGCTGCACTGCTTGTTTTACTGTAGCTCATGTTCCATCCTGTGTTTAAAGAGGTCTTTGAAATTAAGAATGAATGGGAAAGGCTTGTCTGTTTACATTATTTTAATATATGAATTGAGAATGTATTGCTATAATTGCAGCATTCTCTGATTCAGCTTACTACTGAACAAATAAATAAGTACATGGGATGTTTATATGCACATACTGTCATGTACAGTTAAAGCTAATGAAAGCTTGCACAAATAACTCTAAGCATCTTCTTAATGAAGCTCATTGCAGTTTTATAGGTGTTTTTGCAGCCAGTGCACTGAGGTAAATGTTATCATTTATAATTTACTAATAGTTTAAATTTTCCAAATAACAACTTTGTAGGTAATACATGCTGAAGAGTTGTGTCATTGAAAGTTCATGTTTAGACAAAAGGTTGCAGGTGTTCATAAATGAAAATAGGTGTTTCTAAACCCCAATTTTTAGCATTTTCCATAATAAATAATATCCTTTCATTCTCAAATATAAGTAGAGCTTTAGTTCTAGAACTCAGGTAGCAGAAATGCCAGTGTTCATTAAATTTAAAATCATGCATATCATGACTTTTTTTAAATGAAATTTGACAGAGAAAGCATTAATTAGACATTAAGTATTTTTAAATCTTCCATTAGAGATGGAAGTTATTTGATAAACCTGAGCAATGCAGTTAAGTATCTGTTAATTTGTGGATTTACAACACTAAAAAAAAGACAAGCCAACAAAAAACTCAAAGTTCTGAACACTCTATTTATAACCTTTCAAAGGCTTTCAAACAAACACACGCTATTTTTAATATCTGATAATAAAAGTTTTATATGGGCTTAATTTCTAATCCGTCATTCAGTTTTACCTGGAATGACAGGAAGGTCCCCTGTTCTCTAAGGATAAAATACCTTTGAAAGATTTGCCTGCCTTAGGCTGCCTCCATCTCTGTACCAAAATAAGAAACACATTAGTCTTGGCTAATATTGCTGTTTACAATTTGGACATCTATAGCTGAGCTACATTCTCCTAAGCTTCTTTTTAAAGTGAATGGAGATGTACCCATAGGATATGATTGCTCTGGCAATTTTTTTAATGTCTACCTTAAGGTGAACTGAGTGCTGCTTATACATGTGTGTTCATCTCCAATGTGTGTGAAAAGAACTTCTGTTGAACTTCTGTGACATAGCTGTTTACTCTATGGATGCCCATATCCCCACAGAGCAAATTGAAGGTTTATGTTAGCTATCCTTCATAAAAATACACATCGTGGTTTAAACCTCCATGTGCTGGTTAGCATATGGTGTATTGTGAATTGTGCATAGTCACAGTACAGCACATACATGCATTTTCAAAATATAGTTATGACCCCTTCTGGGAGTTACAGAAGAGTAGAAAATGTGTTGAAAAATATTTACAGTACCCACTGAAACAGTAAAAAGCCAGCTAGCTCCTACAAGCCAGTAAAATAATTAAATGCTTCCCAACTGCAATGACAATTCGAATGACTAAATATCATTCCTTCAGTTACTGAGGAATTGAACTCTAAAATCTAGAGGCTAACTGAAGGCAATTGAGACCAAAAGAAGATCATTATTAAAAAAGATGAAAAATGTGTATCAAAGAAAGTTTAATCTATATGTGTATTATCATTGCTAAATCTTTCCTGCTTTGCACCTCTCCTTTTATCAGAATTGCTCCTATGCAGCATAACAACAGGTAGGAAACTCAAATCTCCTTGTTCTACTGGAGTGTATAAAAATGAGTGTGCAAGTGTGAATAAGACTTGACCAAATCAGAAAAAAAAAAAAACCCGAAACAAACCAAATCAAACAAAACCCAACCAACCAAAATAAAAGTCTCCAAACTAAAACAATAACAACCATTGTTTCATAGACTTTCAATTATATCAAAGCTTTCTGACATTTAGCACCTGTTTGGAAATGTTCTTTGTTAATTTCTATCCAATTTGAAATGTCTTTCCGTGTTCTTTCTCTTTTTGCCATTTTTTAGAAAAAGATCTTTTTGTGTTAAAACTTTTGCAGTGGTGAACTTTCATCACCAAAATATCACCACATTTTATCATTCAGACTGTTGAAAAATGGCTGAACTTCTAAACTTGTCATGTACAGTAAATAGTCCTTGTTAAGGAGGAAGTCTACAGCTAAATTCATACAATAGCCTAGAAGTTACTATAAAATGCACTCTGCATTACTGGATGTGGTCAAAACATATATACCACAGTTTCAAAGGGTAAAATTCTGAGAGTGAATAATGAAAAAAATGAATTGATAAAATTCAGAACAAATATAACATAACATCACACACACACACACACACACACACACAGCCCTACCTTGTTTTAGCACTCTTGGCTTGAAAAGCTGAAAGAGTATCATGGCATACTGAGAATGCAAAATGTTCACGTCTGTAAGAATTACAGGATTTATCTAAGCAGTATAAGCATGTTCCTGTTGTAGCAACTTCCCATTTTCTGAATTAGCAAATGTTTAAAACTCCTGTACATATGGAGAAAACAGATAGTAAATGGTTCCACTTGGCGTACCAGAGCATTTCATTATGCCACCTGGCTAGTATGTTTGCTGCAGTACAAAATTTCTTGAAACGATTAGAAAATGTAGTTCTATTGAAACAAAGTTTGGAGGAAATGTTCTTGTTGCATTAATTTACTCACTGTGGAGAGAAGAGAGAGAATAAGCACTTCCCTTTATGCATTTTTCAAAATGAAAATTTCAATTTGCTCACCAAGTGGTTTTCTGTTTAGAAATTTGAGCTGAAAACACATAATATAGGTACCACAGTATCATAAACAGCAGAAACTAGTATATGAGGTGCTGGGGATCTTTAACAGTCAGTAGTTTATTATTACAAATTATTTTCAAAGTTGTGACATTCTGCTCCAACTTGGTACAAACTAAGAAAAAAAATAATTTTTGCAGTTTGACATATTACTAGGGACTACAAGTGTTTGGAAATAGTATTTCAGAGGCATCTGGCATTCTTCCACAACAAGGGTGCTGAGGTTAAAGCAGCATGTTCCAGGTCAATGCATTTTACCTGTGTGACTGGAAAATAGCAGCAGATGTGAATGATGATAAAACAAGATGGTCTGGCACTTCATGCAATCAATGATTATACAGAATTAAAAGCCTGACATATTTGATCAAAGACAAAACACAAATTCATCGGAACAGGAATGGCCAGTAATTGCTGCCACCTCCAGCTTCAGCTTCGGAGGGCAAAGCTACAACTGCTGGCAACAGAATTAACCTTCACTCTAGAGGCTCTCGTGATGATTTAGATTTTGTAAGAATAGCATAAATAATTCTGTTTAAAATAAAGCCCATGGAAATCACACTGTGTCAAAGCAATTTTGCCAAGATGGAAGTCTACAATGATAGAGACACAATGGCTTTTCAGAGAGAGAACAGCAGGACAGCTCATGTCTGAGTGGTTGCTCTGAGGCTGCCAAAAGAGATCTAATTCCATCTTTTTCAATCCAGCAAAATTATGTAGCACAAGAGGTTTTGTAAACTGCAGAAGCATTAATTCAGATTGCTTCCTACATACTGCTGGGGAGAATCTAGCTGTGTACTGGGAAAGGCTAGAAAAAATAGATATGTAAGCTAAACTAACTGATAATAACTTCAGCTTTTCAAACACCTTATGTTTAACAGAAAGTAGGATTTTTATGGTAGAACAGACTTTAACATTGAACTCCTTAGTGATTTCTCACTGTGGTTTCTATGACACCTTCCATATTCCAAAACTCAACACTGGGCTAGGCAATGGCCCACTCTTTATTAATAAGGAAAATTTGGTCTATAGAGAAGCTCCCCTCTATAATAAATTTATTATAGTAATTAAAAAAAGAAAAATATAAACCCCCCATATTCCTTACTGCTAACATACCAATTAATAGATCATAATTTTAATACAAATTGAAAAATAAAAAAGAGAAACAAATTTAATGCCATTTAAACTTGAAATATTTTTATGTTCCTAAGAAACTGCTAATAAAATGAATCAGGGTGTGTCTGTCTAAAATTTCAAGGGGCAAAAGAGGTGGACTAAAAAACTGAAGGATCTTTTATGCATGATCATGAATACCAATTTGTCTGCATCCTTTGCATCTCTTTAGAGTGAGAACAAATAGGCATGTTTTCTTTTGGGATCCTAGTTTAAAATACATCCACAGGGGATTTAAGTCCCAACAACAGACTGGAACATGAAAAACAAATAACATTTTTCATCTCAAGACAGAAATGTATCTCCTTTTTTTTTTCTGATGTTCAAATGTAACATAAAGGTCATTGGATTTTTCATAGCAATGCAAATAACAAGAAGGCAAAGCAATTAAAATCTGCACTGAACAAGACTCAGGCATTGACATCTATTTTTCATTTACCAGAAAGCAAAATTTATAATGGCATTATGGATATTATTAGTAAGGAAATAATTGTTTGCAACATTTTCAAATGTGTTTTAAGATATTTTCTGGAGTTTAGTTTCTTATTTGCTATTCTTATATTTGTTAAATAACTGGAAACTATCCCTAGCTGATACTGCCCACTTATATGGGTTGGCATTTGTATTTTTTTAATCTGAGACAATTTTGTTAAAAAATAGTATCCCACCATTCCAAGTAACATGGAGGTGACATTGTGTGGCAGTTTATGTTTTCATAATCTAGTGAAATCTATTAACAGTATCTCAAAAGAAAGACTTTGACTGCCTATTTTTAGAATGTTTCTCAATCTACACTTAATGTCACATATTCTTCCTTCAGGTTTATTTCTCTGTGAAGTATCTCTGGAGCCAGAGAAATAAAAATACACATGATTCTCGTTAGAATGTAAGTGCCTGAATGACCTCTACAGAAAACATAATGCTTTTTCTATAAATTAAACTCTATCAAAATAGTCACACATTATAGGTACCTGAGACCTTGGTATTGCAAAGTTCATAACTTCAAACTCTTACAACTCTTGTCATCAAGGCATTGTCAGTGCTGAATTCCACATCTCGCTCTGCAAACAGTAAGTGCAAATGTTTTAATTTCTCTTACAGAATCTCAAACACTCAACAAAATTCTTGTCTGAGACAGCAGAAAGTGGATAAGAAGACAATGGGGTTTGAGTCTTTAGGCTAGATTTTGAGTTTTAAAAAAATAGTTCTTAGTAGGCTTAATCGCGAAAGAAAAAACCCTGGAATTCATCTGTTGGAGGAAGTTCACATCCTTAACTGGCTGTATCAGACACGTTATGTAGACAAATCAACAAATAAGCTTTTGAGCAAGAAAGAAAGAATGTCTTCTTTTGGGTTTGTATTGCATTAATGGGTATCTGGGAAAGGTACTGTGAAAGCATATAATGGTTTCTACAGGACTAAGGAGTTCCTTTAACTGATTGATCTGAGTGGAAAATAAATCTATATATGACAAATACATGGTGTATGTGGAAGACAAGTTCCTAACAGAATGGGTAAATGAGCCTGTCAGAGAAGGTGCCCTGCTAGACAAAGAAGAATTGATGGGATATGTAGTGGTCAGTGGCCATCTTATACATAGTGACCACAAAATAATAAAATTTTCAATAGTTTGTGATGTAAGGAGGGCCAGCAGCAGAACTTCCACCTTGGACTTCCAGCAGGCAGAATTTGGGCTGTTTAGGACATTGATTGTTGGAGTCCCTTGGGATTGAGTCCTGTAGAGTAAAGGAGATCAGGAAGGCTGGGAGTGTTTTAAAAAAACAATTGTTAAGCAATCAGGAACAGGCTGTCCTTATATGTAGGAAGTCAAGTTGTCAAGGAAAAAGAACAGCCTGGTTAAACAGAGAACTTAGGGTGGAGCTTGGGGAAAAAATAAAAGGGAATCTATCATCTCTGGAAGGAGGGTCAGGCAAGTTGGGAAGATGTGGTTTAACCCCAGCCAGCAGACAAGAACCAAGCAGCCACTCATACTCCCTCCCCCCACTTCCCTCTACCTTGGTGACTATAAAGATGCCAAATGGTCATGTAGGGAGAAGACTAGGAGGTCCAGAGCCCAGCTGGGATTTGATTTTTCTGTTGAAGTAAAAGACAACAAAAAAAGGTTTAAAAATTGACATTGACATTGGCATTTGACACTGTCTCCCACAGCATAATTCTAGAAAAAAGTCTGCTTGTGGCTTGGATGGGTGGACTCTTCAATGGGTAAAAAAACTGGGTGGATGGCCAGGCTCACAGAATTGTGGTTAATGGAGCTACGTCCAACTGGTGGCTGGTCACTAATGCTGTTACCCAGATCTCGGTTTTGGGGCAGGTCCTATTTAACATCTTTATGGATGATCTGGATGTGGGGATTGAGTTCATCCTCAGTAAATTTGCAGATGACACCAAGTTGCATAGGAGTGTCGATCTGGCTGAGCTCTACAGAGAGACCTGGATTGACTTGATGAATGGGCTGAGGACAATTGCATAAGGTTCAAGAAGGCAAAGTGCTGGGTTCTGCACTTGGGACCCAACAACCTGATGCAATGCTCTAGGCCGGGAAGTGGCTTAAGAATTGTTCATCAAATAGGGACTTGCGAGTGCTGATTGACAGCTGGCTCAATATGAGCCATCAATGTGTACATATGCCCAAGAAGGCCAGCAGCATCTTGGCCTGTATCAAGAATACTGTGGCCAGCAGGACTAGAGAAGTGATCATGCCCCTGAACTTGGCGTTGGTGAGGCCACACCTTAAGTACTGTGTTCAGTTTTGGGCGCCTCAATTTAAAAATGACATTGAGGTGCTGCAGTGAGTCCAGCAAAGGGCAATGAGGTTCATAAAAAATCTAGAACACATTGTATGAGGAACCACTGTGGGAACTGGGGTTGTTTTGGCTTGAGAAGAGGCAGCTCAGGGGTGACCTCATGGCTCTCTACAACTACCTGAAAGGGAGTTGTAGAGAGGTGGGAGATGATCTCTTCTGCCATGCCAGCAGTGAGAAGACCAGAGGGAACAGTTATAAGCTGAGACAGGGAAGATTCAGATTCAATATTAAGAAAAAAATTTCTCTGTTAGAGTGGTCAGGTGCTGGAATAGGTTGCTCAGGTTGGTGATGGAGTCACCAGCCCTGAAAGTCTTTAAGAGGTGTCTGGATCTAGCACTGGAAGATATGATTTAGGGTTTAGGGGTTACAGCGGAGTGGCAAGTTAATGATCTTAGAGGTCTCCTCCAATCGTGATGATTCTATGATTCTATGAAATAAAGCCTACCAGCCTTAGAAGAAGAGACTCCAAAAGCTTTACCAAGAGGATCTAAATCTTTAATTACTAGTTTCATGTGAGATCGATATGCTATGGAACAAAAAGTTGACATGAATGAAAAATATGCTATCAAAAATCCCTTTGCATAAGCAATGCCTAATCTTTGAAAATAATTTCTTACTGTATTTCATTATTTTGTACTCTAAACGGAGTCTCTAGTGGCCGAAGTAACTAATGACTTCATGGACTTTCTAGGAGGGTATTTATGCAGGTTCTAAAAAGAATTCTGCAGTTGTGTGCCCCCCTACATTTACAAAATGTGGTGATTAACAAGACTGTAAATTGTTTGCTTGTTTGTTCAGGGACAAATCAGTTTGACACTCTTATTCTGTATATGGCTTAATTTTCCATATTAGAGTTGCACAAATGAGAAAGGAAACTGGACTTGACCCTGCGCCTTAGGAGCTTTTCCTGCAAACTTGGCATATTTTCCTGACTAATGAGAAATCTTGCATCCAAGATGATAAAGTGTTAAAGGATTTATTTTCTTCCTGAGATTCACATGTCATTTGGCAAAAGAAATATCTTTCTGCTTCATAAAAATAATGATTATTGTCCAAGTTTGTTTAATGCCAGAGTTCATTTATTATTTTAATGGGTGGAATGGTCTTCTCTAAAGCCTAATTAAACTTTTAATAGCCATCTTTGTAAGTGTATTGAAGAGTAATGAAGATTATTGTACTGCCATTGTATTGTGCCCTGGGAATTCCCTATATCAAGAACAGTCACATTAGGGGAATATTACAAAGGACTATTATAAACTTCTTCATAGTTCCTTTGTGTAGGTATCCAGTTGTAAAGTCTCACACTGATTGCTAAACTAACAGTATACTTGAATGAAGTTGTCACAATCACTCTAGAGCTAGCTTACAAAATTTCTGAAGCCATGTTTTCTAAACCTAGGGCATATGTTCTAGCCTTTGCAATCAATGAGATCAACTTGTATCCTTCAGTGTGAGAACATGAAAATAGAATGTGAAAGTAAAAAAAGTACTGACACTATAAAGCATACTGAGAACCTCAATTCTGATTTTGTTTAAAACCAACCTCAAGCTAGGGTCAGGAAGCACACTGATGTAAATGTGGAGTTTGAGAAATCTTTTCTGGGTCAGTGACAACAACACTGTAAAAACAGCTGTAAAAGCAAAATGCAGGTAAACAAAGCACAAAAAAATAACCACCACCACTTACAACAAAACCAGAACAAAACCATACCAAAGCAAATGAACTAAAGTCATAAACACCTAATCTGTCCCCTCTGGTGGAGCTCTTTAGAACAGAAAACGTATCCCATTTCTCTCTCTAGAGAGACAGTTTAGTCAGCAGCCTAATTATGATAAGCACCTTGTATTTAACTGTGTTTATTTACAAATGGAAAATAACATACATTTTAGAGATTAAATACTGTTTGGTAGTTGTTGTCATTGTTGGTTTTTTGGGTATTTTTTTATTTTATAGTGAAAATTATTCACTTTGAGGTCCTTGCCAAGAATTAAATGGACTAGAAAAAAAGTCTTTGTTCGTTCTTTGATGATGGTTAAAATAGTTGCCACTCTTTTATGACCATTCTAAATTATATTTCTCATTTTAATAAAAGTACAAATCTTCTTTGACTTTTATTCCTGTGCCTTCTGACTTTATGTCATTCATTCATTCCATTGGAAGGAGAGAAAAAGCCCATAAGAAAAGACATAAAGAAAAAGTGCTATTTTTCAAAAATCCATTTTAACCTTAAGGGAAAACGAGCAAAGTAAATCCAATTTTAGGCATCCTATTCAATTCTCTAGTCCTACTGCTGAGTTTGTAATTGAAAAGATTTCCCCAAAGTACATGATATTAGAGCAATGATATGGGTTAATTGCAGAATTTATTGGGTGGTGATATGGAAAAATTAACATGCATCACTGTGTAATTCAAATAATTTTCTATGCAATCCTATGAAATAACCACAATTTTAATGTAGAATAATGTAAGCTTTTTTTCAGCATCAATTAAGGATGACATTTCACAAACCCCACTGGGAGTTGCACACCCTGACTTCACAGAAAGTCAGGATGACTTAGCTTCCAGTCTTCCTACAGCCCCAGAAAAACACTGAATTCAGTGTTCTGTGCTACACCTTCCCTCATAAAAAAGGGTGAAAAGACAGAGACTTCCATTCTGCAAATTGCTAAATTCTTAAGTAATCCCCATCCGGGGGTTGAGATAAACAAGCACTATAAACACAGAGCATTGAAATATGATTCAGCATTACCCGAGTTCATCTCTTGACTTTTCTTCAAGTTTAGATAATTTGGAAGACCAAGATGGTGGGTGTCTTTTTACACAATTATCTGGAAAACCCTGAAGTATACCCAGTTTTTTCATTTTGTTGCTGTTTTCAGTGACACTGTTATAGGATGTAATGAGCACGATGCTTTCACATTTTAGTCTTCTCAACTTGACTGTTATGTACTAAATAAAATGTCAATATATAAACTTTATTTTCTTAACCATTCTTCAGTGTATTCTGAAGGGGAAAAAAACCCAAAGGGGCATAACTGAGATCATCTTCATTTTGTTTTCAAGTAAAAAAGAAGGAGAAAATCATCCTTGACTGAACCAAAATACAGGGAATGGGAAACCAAAATGTAGACTAGATAAATAACTGCTTGGCTCTGGAACATTTTTCCTTCACCTCTAGTTTTCTACTTTTGTTTTACACATGCTCTGAAATTAAGGTTGATGCTACTTACATAGCACTAAATTTTGTGATAATGGGCTTCTGGCTGAAATTATTTGCTGGAGTTTTTTTGGGAGCAGGGATCTTGTATTTTAATTTTCAGTTGCTACCTTTGTAGATTTAATGTTTAACAAAAGTCTTGATGCAATATAGGGAATAATTATGTGCATAAATGATAACAGCTGGTACCAGAATCAAATGCAGTAATTCATTACAAGTTTTACCACTGACACCAATTTTGTACTCTATCTACCACACATTCACCTTGAATGTCCACCTTGTGAGTTATTCTCTCCCTTTTCATCCTACTTGTTAAAATTGTATTGTAAAAGAATACACATAGTCTGCAAGTTGACTTTTCACTTTGCCTACTTTCGTTTTCATCACAAAGTGCAAGAAACATCATCAGAGGAATTTGCCCTAGGATTTTACCCTAGTTCTTATGTCATATTTGGTATGTGATACAAAAGAAGCAGCAGATGTGAAAGCTGATAAAACAAGAAAGGTCTGAAATGGAGACAATTTCCACTCCTGGTAGTAAAATACTGCACTCCACCAGCAGGAAACACACTGAGATTATGAGTTTGACATGTTTGGTCAAGGTGAAAACATTTACAAATGCATCTGCACAGGAAGACCAGGGGATGCAGCCTTAAGTTTGCACCCAGGAGGATTTGGTTGCAATTGCTAGTGGCAATATCATCAATCCATCTCATAGCCCTTGCACTTATTTAGAATTAACAGCTGGAGAAAAAGTGAATTTGGAGATGACCTAGTACTGACAAGAGCTGTTCCTTTTGTGTATAGCAAGAGGGGACGCTTGCTTTCCCTTGAAGCTAAATGCTGTCATTCAAAAAAGAAAAAAAAAGATAAGAATAAAAGAGAAAAAAGAACAGATTTTTTTAAAGTAATAATACCAGGGTTAGACTTATGTGTTAGGCAAAATGAAAAAATATTAGCTAACATGAGATAGATTACAGACTTTGTTCCACTGCTTCCAGCATGAGGATGGTAGACCTAAAACCAGCAATTATCACTGATAAATATTCATTTTGGAGATCTATACAAAAGACAGAAATTTCAGCACAGTCTGAATGCTCGATAAAACATATTCCTCTATATGGCCTTTAGATACACTGTAGAGACTCATCTGATTTAATTAAGATAGATCAATTCATTCAGAACAATTAAATGAGTGAATTCAGACTAAAAATTTACTACAGCATACACAATTTTAACACACCTATGCGTGTGTATTGATTGCTTGAAAGTACAAGTAGTATCAATTTTCTTCTGCTGGTTTCATAAATTGTACATTGAGTCATTCATATAATGTATATAATATAAAGTAGAATAGAGAATCATAGAATAGTTGGAGTTGGAAGGTTTTCCCAAAACAGGTACAGGACCTTGCACCTGGTTCTGCCGAAGCTTATGAGGTTCCCATGTGTCCACTTCTCAAGCTTGTCCAGGGCCCTCTGGATGGCATCCCATCTTTCAGGTGTCTGAACTGCACCACTCAGTTTGGTGTCATCTGTGAATTTTCTGAGGTGCACTCAATCCCTTTGCCTATGTAATTAATGAAGGTACCAAACAGTACAGATCCCAATGTAAATTCTTGAGGGACAAAATTCATCACTGATCTCCATCTGGACATTGAGCAATTGACCCTTACTCTCTTGATGTGATCGTTCAAGGAATTCCTCTTCCATTGAATAGTCCACTGACTGAATCCATCTCCAATTCAGAGAGAAGAATGTTGTGGTGGACTGTGTCAAATGCCTGACATAATTGCAGATAGACAACATCTGTAATGCTTCCCTTTTCTGCTGATGTAGTCATTCCATCATAGAAGGCCACTGGGCTGGTCACGCAGAACTTGCCCTTGGTGAGGCCATGCTAGCTTCCCAAATCACCTCCCTGTCCACCATGTGCCTTAGCATAGCATCAGGAGGATCTTTTCCATGAGGCTGACAGCTTGGTAACTCCCAGAATCCTCCTTTCTAGCTTTTTTTTTTGTAAATGGATGTGATATTATATTTCTGTTCTTTTTCCAGTCACCAGGGACTTCACCTGATTGCCATGACTTTTAAATGTCATGGAGAGTGGTTTGGCAACTACATCAGCCAAATATACAAATATACAAATTTCATTAGACTCTGTTCCCAAAGTTAAACCTAGAAGAAAATGTGAAAATATTAAGGATTAGCAAAGATACTGGTGTCCTTAGGGTAGAAGTCTTTAGAATTAACATGTTCTTTTCTTCTTCATTGTAAACTTTGCAAATTTCCTTTTCATTTTTCTTCACGAGTTCTTCCCCAAATTCCTTAACTTCTTGACTTTTTCTAGGTTTTCTCAACCCTCAGTTCTTTATCTACTCTAGGCCTGAGTTTATCTGTCTGCTTGTCTGTCTGTTCATATTTATGATTATTTCATGCATATGCATATTATAATTTATATACATATTCCGGATAGATAGGCTCATTATCTAGTCCATTTAAGTGTTTGGAAAGGAGAAAGATATGACCTTAGTAAAGGTAGGAGTGCAGCTTCTTTGCTGTGAGGTATGGAAAAGGGACTTTTCCTGCCCAGTGGCAGGCAGTCCTTCAAAAATTCCTTTTGGAGTCTTGAAGAGGGTTGTACAGAGCAGTCCCTCCAGGAACATTGTAACTTGATGCTTATTTCATGGCTGGCTTGCCCTGACAGTCACTGCTGGAATAGAAAAAGGGATGTAGGGAGATTGTCTCTCATCATTGTCTGTGAAACCGTAAAGTTCTCTGTGTTGGAAACTTCAAGGAAATGGGAACTCAAATAATTAGTAAGATATTTTTTATCTTTCTTTTGGTTTTTTTTTTTTTCAGGCTGACTTTAAGGTATGGGGGAAGCTGACTCTTTTACCTCTCTTTGCAGCTTCTATGTAAAATGCTGGCCACAGCAATCAGTTTGAGATGGTTGCTGAGATACATTTGATGTTTTATTTTCTCCATTTATTAGAAATGCCAGACTGGGCCAAGACGAGATAGGGAACCTTAATTATGTTTTACAGGATGCTTTCAAAGAAGAATTGCTGAATAGACCAGAAATACCTTATAGATAATGGGACATAAATGTAAGAAGAGTGGTTCAAATAGCTATTTTAGAGATATCATCAATCAGAAAATATCCCTCTCTGCCAAAGTCTATGGTTGCCCCAAAGGAAGTGCTTAAATAAACAAACCTTTTTATTTCTCTTTCTCCTTCACTTTCTCTTCTTCTCTACATAATTTTTCTCTGTTTCTTTTTTCCTTTCTCTTTTTCTCCCTTTGAATTTTTTTCTTTTTTTAATTATAGTTAGCTGGGTTTTTTCTTCCAGAGAATGCACTGTTGGTGCACTGAACCTTCATTGTGGAAGGTTTTTAGAACAGATCTTAAAACTCTTAATATTTTATGCTGACATGTCATGTTATGATTACAAAATTTCCTATGCAAGGAGTACAAAATCCTTATATTTCATAGTGATTTTCAGAGTCTAACAGAATGTTAAGCTATTTGCCTCGTTTCTTTCTTCTCTTCCTTTCTCTGAGTATTGCAACCATAACTTCTAGGTGATGTTCATAAAGACATGTAAAATTAAATTTTCTTTAAAAAGAAAACAAATCCAGTAATAATATGTTAGAAAGGGATCAACAGTTAAGTAAGCAATGAAATCAATCCATATGGGAGGGAGCAAGTTCAAAGCATAACTCCTGTAATTCTGTTTTTCTTTTATCCTAGATTAGTGATTTAGCTAAGGTGCAATGGAATATTCTAGGGTGGTATAATCTGTGTGTTATATGAAAATTGCATTACTCTGCATAAATTTATAGTCCATATTAGAGGAGCTATATTCAACACGGGTTGGAAAATAGATTCTCTGCTCCGAGATGCTGAAGTGAAAAGGAGCTATAAAATAGACTAAGAGAGTCATGCCTTGGAATAATCTGAACCTCAACTTCCCAGAGAACAGCAAATCAAATGTTGATACATAGACAGTGGTTATATAAATAACAATCTAATTGCAAAGGTGGCTATTTGAGGTGGAAATATCTAACCTTCTTTATTAGAAATTCCATTTGTCCCAGTCCAGTAAGACTCAGGACTGTTCAATTGATTCCCCCAGTGTGAATTAAGACCCAAACAATGTCAAAATACTGTTAGGGAGTGAGACTTTATTATTGGCCGCACAAGGGGAAGAGAAGGTGCGAGAGGAAAATTAGAAACAGGAAAGGGGGATAGTTAGAAGTAAGCAAGATTTGGTATGCCAAAGCAGAGATAGACACAGCCATGGATCCAGATGACCCATAGTCTTGTAGAAGAAGGGACAGTCATCACCAAAGGTCCAGCAGCATTCTGATGATCCATAGCCATCTTTTCTTCTGTGGTGGGTGCGCACCCTCACTCTGGATGCTGGTCTTTTTTATAGGGCTTTTCAGGGTGCTGGTTGGTCAGCTCCCCTTGAGTTGTGGAGTAAACTCATAGCAATTCCCAGAGAAAGCACCTCGTGAGTGTCCCAAGATTCAGGTGTGGCCAGAGATTTACAGGGGACAATGGTGCCTAATTATCTCAGCAGCTGGAGGGAATGTTGGCGTTCAGAGGGCATGTAGGGGGTTTCCCTGGTGGACAATGGTGCTTCATATCTCAGCAGCTAGAGGGTTTCCATGGCCAGAGGCATGCTGTGGTTCAGAAAGCTGAGGCAATCAAGGAGCCCTTTGCCACACAAGCAGCCATCAAAGCCAGGCAATGTTGAAACATTTCTTAAAGGTCCCTTACACCATTTTAGAAATATTTTATTTTAGGAGACAAAACTATTCATTCATCCTATAACATTACTATATTTTAACTTTTTAAAGGCAGACACTATTATGTTAAAAAAATCCTTGGTTCATTTTTTCTTATGTCCATAAATATGATTAGTAATTATGATGAGTCTTTAATTGTAAAAATATTGTTTATCTTGGGTGTCAGAGTCATAAGACATTATTATTTTTTCTGAATAGAATAATTTAGTAATTCTTAGTAGAACAAGACTTTCTCTTTTCTTGAGTACTGCAATTCAAGAGTAATTCCATAGAAAGAGAAAGCTCTCCTACCATAAGGTATACATCCTTTTTTTCTTGTCCCATGTCTCTTTTTCACTCATATACATATGAAAGCTTTGCTAGTTAAGATTCTTTTGAAGTACTCTAGATTTAACTAGACAACAAAACAGGTTAAGAAATTCCTTTGAAATAGGTACAAGTAATCCTTTAAGTAAGGCAGGAGAATCTAGTAGTGCTGTTCTCTTAATGAAAGAACTAAATACACATCACTTATATCAGCACAGGTTCTTATATTAGAATTCCAAAGTTTTGCCTGGTATATTGACTACTTCAGTGTACTTTATGTAATATAGGTCTGCTCCATATATATATAAAAAAAAATCCCAAGAGAGATAGAGAACCTTAACCATTCTTTTATCACGCATGCACTACTGTTCATTTTGCTTATAGGTGATGTGAGTTGTGCTTCACATGCAGGAAGTATTTAAGCTAGCAAATATTAAGTAGAAATATATTTTCCACTTTTTACTATTCAAAGAATTGGAGTAGATTTACTGCACTTGAAATTGGGCATTTGTTCTGCTCTTGCCACAGGTGTGGTTGGTGTTGTAGAAAGGCTCAGAAATACCTTCTTTAATCAAACCAACACAATTTAGAGCATTCCTGAGAGTTGCTAGTGTATACAAGAGAAAACTTCTTTTCATGCAGCCTGAGAAAAATGAATGGCCTATTGCTTTTTGAGAGTGAAATACATGCAAGCAATTTTTGGTTGTTTCTTGAGCTGGATGCCAGATAAATATTTAAAGCTATCAATGCATATATTCACGATAAAATTATTTATTATATGCCTTGACAGGCCTTATATTTCTTCATATTAAGTTGTAATATGTATGGGTCTGAATAGATCAATGTTTTCAACATTTGAATTCACTGTAAATGAGATGAAAACAAAAATCAGGATTACCACAATAAGAAATCAAAGATTTAAACAGCTGAAACCTTTTTTTCTCACACAAACAAGATCAGGAAAAAATAAAAGAAAAAAAAAGAAATAAAGGAGAAATAAAAGAAATAATGGAAAAATACGTGAACAAGCTGGTTATACTACAATAAATTATTGCAATGTAAGGCCTTCAAATTTTTAACCTATGCAAGTAGATTAAATATGCCTAGGAATATTTCTGACCATGAAGGCCAACTGGCATGGGCTGGCTAGTGTCTATGTTAATAAACTCTCATAATCTCCAGAACAAGGAGACTACATGCAATCTGCCTGTTAAGGACAGTTCCTGGGATGTCCTGGCTCCTAAATACTGCCTGGAGAGTTTTTGGAAAATGGCTAGCTGGCACAAACAGGAAATATTTAATATTGTTGCCTGAGGTCCAATACCAAGGAACAGTCACTGGCCTGGTTCATTTCCTAGTAGTATAGGTGTGGACTACTGGTAAGAAGTGTTGAAAGATAAGAATGAAAAAAGAAGTTTGTCGTCAGGCTTACTTTTCCTAATCAAGGGTTTTCATCTAGATTGGAAACAGTTTTGTGTCCATAAACCAAAGAGGTATGAAAATTACAAGGATGGAGCAGGTTCTCCTTGAACATGCAGGGAGAAGGCAGCATTGTAACTCAAGAAGTAGTGAAAGGAGCATGCTTTGGGAAACACACGTATGAGCTGTTCTTAGGTTGTTTATAACTGGCTCATAGGCTGAAAATATTGACTGTTTTGGTGGAAGTGTATTTTTAGCTAAATAAGCCAAATTAAAAATCTTTAATTAGTGATGAGTTTAAATTGACTTAGTAGTTAAGTACCTTTTTACCAATGACTGAGGCACAATAATTTTGAGAAATAGGTGGTTACGGGAACTATTTATGTGGTGTGGCATATTTTAAAATTCAAGAATGGTTAAAACTCTTAAGATACTCTGGGATGCAGGTTATTGTAGCTATACCTTCTTGATGACAGCCTGAGCTACTGAAATAATCAATGTTTCTTGTGATCTCTGGGTGAAAGAGTGATTTACATTCCCTTTGAAATAAAAGCTGAGAACAGGACAAGAAAAGCTGTCACTTTGCACTCTTTATTGCCCTCTTTGCCCTATCTCACATATTGAAGAAGATATTTCACCACAAGATCACATACCTGTCATATGTGAGACTGGTAAAGAGTCATAAGGCCCATGTGAGGAAGCTAGAGGGATTTTAATGCCTACAGAAAGAAAGGAAGAAAGGAAAGTGTAAGAGATATACCTGTGTGAGACTGCAGCACAGACACATGCTATTAGAACTAATGGGAAATGGTTCGCCCCCACCAAAGAGCTCTGGGAACAACTAGAACTCTCTTCTAGGAATATTCTATTTTAGCAAAATGAGTATGGAATATTAGAAGGCAGGTTTTAAAATTTACTTGCTGAGCTTTTCTGAAGCAGAGCAGCAGATTTAATCATATTTCCCCCTAGACCTGATAGGTATCACACAGCAACATCCTCAACTCTGCTTCAGGATATCCCAGTACTCATTAAGGTCTCTTAGTATTCTATAAATACCAGTGTTGTCAATATTAGGAAAGTCAATATTTAGAATAAAACCTGCAATAATAGACTTCTTCCTTAGTCTTTCAAAATAAATACATAAATGTATGAATAAATAAATATTTGACTCCTGGATATTGCTTGTGAGTAGCAGCAATTGAAAACATAGAGGCTATTACAAGAGGAACCTTCTGATTCATGTTGGTTTCTAACAGGTGGTATCCAAGTTCCCTTTATCCCTGGGCCAGAGCCTTACATTCACTGGAGTTTTGGGGAAAATCTTCCTGCACCTTCTCCTTACATAAGGTTTTTTACGAACAGAAAGGGAGTTTTACTCCCTAAAGATACATATCATTATCATTAGAGCAAAAACAACATAAAGACAACTCAGTTCTGCTGGGTAAAATATAATGGTCTGGAAGAAGTTTGTAAGCACAATCCTGGCTACTGTGTTATCACTAGTTCCCACTAGTTTTTATACCCAGACAAACAATTTTCTGTATCCTTCTGGGCTGCAGCAATCCAGATATTTGTCTACTTTAATGCTTGGCTAATGTTAAATGATTTCCAGGATGTCTGGCAAACTGCAACTATTTGATTCCCAAGAAAGCAGCAGTCTTTGAGAAGTAGTTATAGTGTACAGTGCTTGGGATTGCAAAACATGTGCATCATTTTCCACACAGTCCCCAGTAGAACTCTAATAAAATGGCTTTTTCTTCCTCCTACATTACCTATCAGACCTGACTGTCCATTTTCTATTCTCTGAAGTCTCTTAAACATCTGTCTGTGTTACAGCCTTTCCCCACTGTGTGTCTGGTTCCATCTTCCTGTCCCAAACCATTCTCCAAAAGTTTCTTTCTCCTCTTTCCTTGCCCTCTTCCTGGCTTTGTTAGTCACTTCCAATTGAAAAGCAAACTGCCCCTGCCTTCAGAGGCTCCCGTCAGGACAAAGCAAACACGCAGCCTTTATTTCCCTTCTGTCCAGCCACAGGCCATTTGCAGGACCATTACTGGTGGAAAAACAGAACAGGTATGTAATTCATCTCAAGAGTAATTCACCCCAAAGATTGGGTTCTATCCTCAACTTCAGCTCATTCAGTGTTTCCCTTTCTGTTTGTATAAGTGCTTAATTACAGATTTAATTATATGAAATATTTTCAGAGTGTAAGAAATTATGTTCAGGGACTGAAAGTCTGGTTCATGAGTATAGAGAGGGCTTTTCAATCAAACATTTGATTGGTTAATGGAGTGAATTGATTAACCAATTTATTGACATACTATGTATGTACTGGCTAATTTAGCAATTAGTTTAATTTATTGTCTGATCGGGCTTCACTGAACAACACCCCTAGACAGGATGTGTGTTGAGAGCTGCACAATAACATCAATTCTTTCAGAAATTAGATGACTAACTGACAAATGCTGATAACATATTGTGCTGATTTGTAGTATTTATGAGTGTTTTTGTGGGTTAAAGCACCCAGAAAAAGGCTACAGAAGGATAGTTATCAGTCCTGACATCAAGAACTCAAGTAGTCAAACTTTGGAAAGTGCTCCTCAGGCTCTCTACTCACCATTAAGAGAGGGAATTATGAGAACACTCTGTGAAACTCAGAGAAGTAACTAAGAACATCATTGAAGCGGTACAAAATGTTATGCATTGCAGTGTAACATTGGAAAAACATGATAAAACATAACATGCAGGTTTAGTGTCAAACATTTTGAAAAATTTCCACTGTGTCACCTACATTTTTATTAGTTTTACTAATTTGCCAACTCAAGTAGATAATTGTGGGGTTTTTTAACTTATTAAATTTAAGTTTTAAAACTTATTGGTCGATATAATGTACTTCAGTTCAATGCAGTCAAAAAAGCAGTAACTACACAAGACTAATGTACAGAAAAAACCCAGTGCGTAAAAGACAATTTATATAACAAATATAACTTACTTGTGTACATGCACCATCATGGTATAGTTTCTGAATCAACAGTCTAAATAATTATGGATAAAAAGAAGCAAAACTCCAGAAGCAAAAATATTCTTTTCATACTATTTTTAATATTACTGCCAATCTGTATCCACTTTTTGTATGTTTCTTTTTTCTTAGTATTTGATTATAGCAATTCTGCTACCCTGTATTACCATTACAGTAATACAATAACACTTGCAGAAAACAAGGACTCTGTTATGATGGGCAGTGTGATACCGCTGAACAAAAAGATTGTCCCTTAGGCAAGCAGTTTACAATCTAGGCAAAACTTGGATCCAGGAGAAGTATTCCTCAACATATCTGCATATCCCTGAAAAAATGACAATATAATAATGATCAGCAGTTATATCAATAAATGATGGCAAGAGCAGATTGTCAGTCAAGCTGCTATCAAATTTTCCATGGGAATCATAGAAAATTACGAAGCTGGAACTGAAGAAGATTAAAATGAGGTATTTTTGGAAAAAAACAACAAAAAAAACCCAAACCCCTAAACATTCTCAAACAAGGGGGCACACAAATAAATATGTCTTACACTGAAAAGAAAATAAAAAATCCATTAGAATTAGCTCACCTAATAAGTAAAAATTTATCAAGAAGAGCTATTAAGAATTTCTTAGAACAAGAAAGCATTTGGTTCATACTGGCCTTAATTTTGCAAAGTTCCTGCTTTCCAGGAAGGAATGCTATTGAAATAAATACTCTTTCATTAATAGCTATCACATATTTTCCTGAAAAAATATTAATAAAATAAAAGGCAACAACAGAGATTGGATAAGCTTTCCAACTGGAGAAATCCTCAATTATTAAAAGATTGATTGGGATATATATTAAAAAACTTTTCCTCTTCACTTAATGCTAAAAAAATTCAGAGGGATATGTTTTTAATAGGCACTACTATAATTGCTGGATGTTATGTAAAACAAACCTATTTACTTAAGATAATGACAGCATAATAAGATTATCTGATGCTGAAATAATGGAAGTCAATTGGTATCATATATATTTTAATTAAGTTGAGGTTAATAGCTTGGGAGGTATCTTTCAGTAGCTGACAATTTTAGAGACTTAAGAGGCTCAAACAACCTGCCTACGTATATTGGAGAAAGAAATTTCCATTATCATTTACTCTAATAACTTGAAAAGATCAAGTGCCTCTCCTTCTTCTGTTTTCCATTCCACCTATTTATCTCATTAAATGCCATTAGTTTAATCAACAGCTTTTTCAGAGTATCAGTTTTTCTGTTCAGCAAAGAACAAAACAAAAAAAAATATAAGGACAGAGAAAAAAGTAAATGAGTACTTTCAAAGTGACTCACCTTTACTTAAAAAATAGGAACAAATTTAGCAATAATAAGCTGTTTCCAGCACATATCATAAATGAAGAGAGATCATAGATTAAAAAGAAAATAAATCTCAAAAGGGTCATAGAATTGCTCTATTTCTGCTCCATTTTTGTTGACTAGTAGACTGCTGTCAATAGGGGCTTCTGACAAGACTGGTAGCCAGAGCTAGAGAGATGAAATTTTTCTTGCTCCAAATCTTCCATTACACAAAATGAAGGCCATTTTGAGTGCTTTTGTGAAAAGTAGTTTTCAGAAGAGAAAATCAAAAGTTCAGACAATAATAAAACGTAATTTGCCAAACTGCAAATATATATTTGAAGCTAATTATCAGATTAAGCTGACTGCACATATTGGCTGAATGCCAAATACAATCCTGTCTCCAATGTAATTGACACATCCCCCTCATACAAGTAGGGAAAACACCATCCATTTATTCAGAAAAGTAAGTCTATATTTAAAGCAAGAATATTGAGTGTTGACTTGCATGTATTATGGAGGTCTTCTACTTTCCTCTGAAAGAGCTTATCATGGCAGTGACTGAAAACTCCCCTGACATACAGGAGATTCAGGGGTAGTCTGTCAAAATTTGGATGTCTGTTCTACTGCCATTATACAGAGCAAGGCGATGTGCTGGTAATGCAATATTCAAACACTCTCAAAACACTTGTCTAGAACTACACTTCTCATTTACAGTCATATGTTTGCCATTTTAAAAGGCACCTCTTTCCCCTGGAAGAGTTCTGTGAAAGATATTTCCATGTGTGATTCTGATGAGATTTAGGATACCATCCTGTTTTTCTCTGTAGGTCTCTGAAATTAGGTTTTCAGAGGAGATACAGTAACATAGTCTGAACTCTACTCAGGGTAATTATTTTAAGGAATCAGACTGTTCTAGAAAGAGAGAAAATCCACCTATGTCTCTTCCATGTTCTCAAGAATTTGAGATAGAGGAAGTGTGGCATGCTTTATAAATTCTATCAGTAATACAACCCAAAATACATAAAATTATCCTAGGGATTGCATCCTTAGCAACTAATAAATTTTTTAAAAATATATTGAATTAATGTAATATTTACTTTTTTATTATTTAATCTGACCAACGTGTAAACTGAAGAAGTCAAAAAGTGTTCAGCTTCTGTGTAGTATCACTTAGTGAGAAACAATGTAGGTTAAGCAAATGAAATTCAGTTCTATGGAGATTTTATGGCAATCTGCATATGTATTTCAAAGGGTCTTGAAGAAATTAATGACCTTCATGTAACCCAAATCAAAATGATTAACTCACTGTATTGGAACACCTGAATTCTTCAGAATCTGCTAAATAAGGAAATGTTTCTAGATACCAAAATAATTTCTAGATCTTTCATCTTCTTTTGACTAAAAGTTATATAAATTGCTTTTTCTTGATAGTGATATTTAACTAAATAAAACCTACTTCATTTCCATCTTGTAGAAGTGATATATAGAGAAGATAATAAATCTGTACTTCTATAAATTTTGAAAGACTGAAAACCTAAAGAAATACTTTTTTCCCTCTCCAATTTTATGTTTTCTTTCAGTAGATGCACAAACTAGAAGAGTAAGAACATCCATAGATTACAGTTTTATGCATATTAATCCTGATTCCTTCTATGTGTTAGTCTCAATCTAGGCATTAATCAAAATGATAGAAAACAGTGCAAAAGAGATGGCATAATAATATAGGCTCGAATTAACATGTTTGCTTTAATATTCACTCACATAGAAAAAGTTTCCAACTGTCAGATGATCCATTAGGTTGTTTAATGAGTTATAGGGTACTTCTACGCTGCATATATTACTAGACTATAGTGCTGTAAGCATGTTGAAAGACAATAAGTTTGCTGGTTCAGGTCAGTAGTTCCTTGGCCAGCAGACCCCTGTGGAGGCCACATTTTCATTTGGAACCCTGGGTAACTCTCAGGTTAATCTCCACCGCTATGACATGGGGCTGGTAGAGTGATCTGTTGACAGGTCTGGTGACTTCTGTAGGGGCAATAAGCAGTTCCCTTGTGATCAAGCAGATATTCTGTTTAGTTACTTCACAGCAAAGCATTAATGATCATAGTGTGTGCCCACAAAAATGGAAAATGGCCTTGTGAAAGCCAAGGCAGGAATTCAAGAATCCAGAAAGAAGATAAAAAAGGCAAAGATGCCAAGCTGGACAGGAGAGAGGAAAATCTTGGAGTGCACAGCTGGTGAAATCTGGGCCAGGTCCATCTCCAACAGCATGACTCAGCCAGGAATCTCAGCTGTTTGGAAGAGATAGGCTCCAGGCTCTAGGGACTGTGATACTTGTTCATAGACCAAAGGATTAGGAATATTGGATTGTTTGAAAAGACTGATTTTATTAAATCAATGCCAAAGAGATATTTTCTACTAAAGAACTATAACTTTTGATTCTGTATCCCCAAATTAGAGGAATTTTCATATCTTTATTGTAAATTTTTCACTAAAATATCTGTCTAGAAATCTAGCTGAGTCTTTTTAAGTATAAAATTTGAATATGCTTCCTTTTGTATCAAGGATGGATGCTACTTTAGGCTATAATCCTTTTACAATAATCTGTTGAATATTTGCTTATTTTGAATAACAGAGATTATGTGGTCTTTAATTATCTGATTTAAGAATAAAATACCAAACATTTGAAATAGGACAATCATAAAACCACAGTGCAACACAGAGAAGAGTAGAACTTTAAAAGATAAAAATTAAGAAGTACAGATGTACTAAACAAAATGAGTTATATAGTGAGTTGCAACAAGCAAGCACAAACCTATTACTCAAGGCAATAGAAAGTTGATTGATGATATCACGATGACAAATGAATTCTCATTTTGAATTCTGCCTGCTAAGTAATTAGTAATGTCATCAATATCATTACTAGCTCTTCATTCAACTTCATCAGCAAGCTGTTCCCATTGCTCATTTTTCAACTTTACCTTTCTAAGCTTCAGTCACAGGATGGATCTACATTGGAGACTGTTTCTAGTTGCTACCCAAGGGAGCAACAAAGAAATTAGTTGTCAGGCACAAGCAGTCTATTGAAAGGTTGAATTACATTTTAATAGGAAACACATCATGTTATTTTGAAGTGGTCACTGACCTAAGAATTAGTGGAATTAATGTCAAGGACATTTTTTTTTTTTCTCCAAAATTATATTTAGAAACCGATATAATATGAAATGAAAATAAAATTAATGCAAAAACTCAGTGATTATAACCAATGTAGGAACTGTGGGATAAAAGCTTATTAAAAATGTCTTCTTATTTCATTTTCTCATGTTTCTGTGATGGCAAGCAACATTGCCAAGGAAAGTGAACAAAATATTACCAATGTATATTTCCCTCAAGGTTCCAATGACATTTTTCATTATAAAAATTACAAAACTTATCTTTAAAAAAAGCACAAAACAAAACCAAACCCCCAAAAGAACAAATCCTAATGAATTCTGAATGAAATATTTAAAACACTCACAACTGTGCCCTTGAGGCCAAGCTATAATCTGAGCATCTGTGTAGTACATTGGAAAAGGCCATTGGATTGCCAGTAATTTCCCTTTCTCTTTTTCTCTGAAACAAGCTCTGTATTTTAACAGAATGTGACTGAGTTATAGACATTTTTCAGGTTTGTTGTTTTATTGTTTGGGGTTTTCTTTAAAGTAATATTGTATTTTTTAATGGCATTAATACTTCTCAGAGTTTATTTTAGACAAACAGACTTGTCTGCATTTATATTAATTTTCTGCTGCATTTTAGGAATTTTGAAACAAAACTTTCCACATATGCTTAATTTTTAAAAATGCATTTTAGTACATGTACTAGTTTTTGCTCAGCTGGATTTAAGTATCTTAGTTTCTACACAGTTCATTTACAGGTTTCGCTGTTCAGAAAGGATTGTAGCAAATGAGCGAGCAAAGCTGAGTAAGTATGAAGGAAATAGGTTTCCCCATAATATTGGAGTCCATTTGAACTAAAAGCCAGGTGACTTTAAGCAGATGTCATTTTATTCCAAAACATGCAAAAAAGAAAAGATGTTTCACTCAAGGTAGGCTTCAGCATTGGAGTGCTTTCTCTGGTCTTCTGTTTTGCTCCAGTTTTAATCACTTGCATTGCTGAACAGAAAAGAACAAAGAAAAGATGTGCAATTTAGTCCAAAGATATTCTATAATTAATTCCCTATGTTCGAGTTACTTTGTTTTAGACTGTCTAGTTCATCTGATCTTTCAGTACAATAGAAAATTATTCCAGTTTTATTGATAAATCATTGATCTACTCGAGTCCAAAGCGAGATTTCCTGAAATTGTCTTCCTGATAAAACTCAGAGTAAAAGTGGCAAAATGAGGTTGGGGTTCATGACAGATATCAACTAAACTGCAACTCTATCTAAAGTTTTGTGGTAAAGTCTGTTACAGTAACTTTATCACCAGAGAGGAACAGGACATTGACTCAATTGCCCAAATGGAAACTACTGTGCTGTGCTCATATCCCTGCCAATCTGCCCTGGCCTCCAGCTGCCTCTATGGAATTTTTTAAAAAAAAAAAAAAAAGGGAGGGGGAAAAAACAAGAGAGGAAAAAGAAAAAAGAAGAAAAAATCAATTAGGTCTAAGCAATGTGTTTATCTGTTTTAACTGGTTTAACTGCCCTTTCAATGACCTCTTAATCCATCAGTACATTGAACTTTTTGCAGGCTTTTAGCATCTGATATGCTGTGGCATGGAAAAAAAGAGAAAGGAAAAGAAAGCATCTCTTCCACTGCATTTCCTTTAAATATTTTTTTTTCTAAATACTCTTAATGGCTATCTCCAGTAGGATCAGATTTGTTACTTCTGCTAAATGTTTTTGAGATTGAAGTACTTTATTGAAATTTACCATTTTGTCTCACTGGCTTATTCCTTGCCTGTTGTCAAGAATACAGGATACTCTGATATGTAGGGTTTAGTTTTATTTTTAATAGGATCTGATGTCCTTTTTTTGAACAGCTTAATTTGACAGGCAAATTGAAAGGTAAATAAAACAACTGTCTTAATTTAAATTCCAGTCAGGGGAAAGTGAACTGAGATGACTCTGCTCATAGTTAATATATTGATTTTGTTTGATTATCATAAGCAACAAAAAAGGTTTATTGCCAGACACTGTATGTTCTTGTGCTTAGTTTGACATATTTTTTTTTCTATCAATGTACAAGTTCAGCAACCTGAGAAATCAACTAAGTAACAATAGGTTTTAATGCAGTTATGGAAATATGCCACGATAGCATCATTTTTTAAAGCCTCATATACCCTATAGCTCTTCAGCTTTTTAAAGAAATGGTATCTACAAGAAACGTTAATGAACCTTAAATTCAAATTAAATTTTAGTCTGTTTTTCTCTAGTTAATGAATAACATGAGAAACTGACCTAAACTAATGTCTCAAGGCACATTCAAAATAGTTTTCAGTAGAGGCATTAGTCTTCACTGTTGCTTTTAAAAGATTTTATGTAGCACACTGAAACCTAGGAGTCATGGTAACACCTTTTGAAAGTGACATTCAGATCATTGTATTCTTGTGATATTCCTTGATGTCAAGTTTCTTTTCTTTGTACTAAATTTCTATTCAGTGATTCATATTCGGAGTCTGATGTTTTGTTTGTTGGGGTTTTATTTTTAGTCCTTTCAGCATTCTTGAGTTACATAATTCTTAAGGAGTAAACTCTCTTTTCCTAAGTTTTTTGAATATGAGGAATATGCCTTACAGAGGGTGACTGAATCCAACTGGTACTACCTGTCAGTTCTCCATTGACTTGTTTCCTCAGGGAACACTTTCAGCTGCTTCTTCAATTTATGCATAGAATAGATATGTAATAGAAGTTATTATCTTTTTGTGTTCTAGTAGAGGAAGTGTTTAGAAGTCATGATATTTTTTTTCTTATTATTCAGTCCATTTTTCAGACTGATATTAGATTTTAGAAATGCATAAGAATACTGAAAAATAACTTTCAGAATTATTGTTACATGAGTTTTAGCCCAGAACTTGTTTTCAAAGTCATTTTCCACTGCACATGTCCATACCTCATCAAGCTTCTTGTATAAAATGTTTTCTGATAACTCTGAATTTACTGATCCAGAAGAACTGATATGGAGAACAGAGGGTAGTATTATGTTCTTCAGACCAGAGAGAACAGTAGGGGAAAAAAAAGATTTTTCTTCTCTTACATGTATAACATGAAAGTTTAAAAATATTTGAACATGATTTGCTTTTATATATGGTTTTCTTCACACACAGAATTGTTTTTTACATTTAAAATATTCTTTTATTCTTCCATTTACATAACTGACCTCATAATCACATATGATTATGACATCAGCTATTATATCTCGGCAGTATACTCATTATTGCCTATTTATAGTGGAATCTAGAGATGCAACAAGATCAAATATCACCTGGTCCTGACTTTTAATAGCATATGACAGGAAACATGTAATTTAAAAAAATTACATTCTAAACAGATACTACATGGCACAGGAAGGAGAAAAGCTACAAAGTGAGTCGTATAGTGTGAATTAAACCTAGATCTGTACCCTTCACTGTATTTCAACTGTAGTTTCCATCAACATGTTATAGAAATGGCAAATGTATAAATTCTGTTATAGGATAATTAAGGTCTACAGCCAAAGATGCATCTGCTAACCTTAACATATTTGTGCAACTCTTCTGGGAATTTCAGATGAAGGATTGAATATACCATTGGTGTCACTGATAGTAGATCTTATGAGAAGGAAATCACTTCTGAATATGAGATGTAGAAAAATAAACTCCAAACCACTCTATGAGTTTGTGAAATAATAAAGCAGTTGTTAAGTTCCTACAGCAGTTATTTTTCAGCACAGAACTTAAGAATGAAAAAAAATCTGTAGTAATTTACAAACATTAAATACGTGCTTTCTAGAAATTCTTAACAGTTTTGGACAAGCCACTGCCTTCTGTGAAAGCAGCAGCTGGTTAGGCTGCTGTTGGTATGCCAAATTTTTTACCAGGAGTTAAGTGAGTCTCTTTTTATTGGTGACTTCAGAAAAGCATGAGCAGATAGAACAGTCATACCAGAAAGTAAATTCTGCATGTGAGTGTGAAAGCTAATAAGTAAAAAGAAGACAAGTTCAAACTTTCTTGTTATACATTTAAAGAATAAAGGAGATTGACACTAAAGGCCCCATGGCCCCACTGCAAGTCACTAGCTGACAAACTCAGTGGTTTGGAACCTGGGAAAGAGAGGCAGTCTGATAGAAACTCAGCTTGTTCACACCTCTTTGTTTAGATGGATTGACAAGCAGCAAAGCAAATTTTATGGCAAATAAGCTTAAGTCAGATACAATCTCCTTCTTGTTTTCAGCACTATTGGTATCCCTAATTCCAGTCTTGTTTAAAGCTTCTGCTTAAGCTGAGGTTAACAGTTATTTCAAAGGTCAAGAGAGAAAGCTTTACAGAGTTTTTTCCTCTTGACAAGAGTACTAATGCTAGCTTAATTAAAATCCACTGCCATAGCTTGAAAGGGATTAATTTTAAACACCTCCAAGGGGAAATCTTATCTTTCTGGAAATTTCCAGTCTGAAATTATCTGTTAACCGAAAGGCCTAAGTTTTCCCTAATGTCGTGAGTTAGGAAGTGCTTATAAGGAAATTTACAGAAGGACAAGTTGAGAAAAACCCAAATCAAACCCCAAAAATCTCAAAAGAAACCACACTAAAAAGTAATACATTTTCCTTGTAAAAAGGATGCCTTGATTTGCAAAGTCCTTAATTTATAAACAATATGAAAGATCTATAAATCCATTGCTTTTATTAAGTACAATACTTTATTAAAATGTTATCCTAGAATTTTAAAGAGGTGACATATTTTGAGGTGTAGACTCTCTCTTTGTTTCAACTCACTTTAATTGCCAATCTTAATATATAGAAAGGTAAGTAATACTTTTTTTCTCCTTAAGAATCTTTCTTATTTTTCTGGAGTACAGTGAAGAACAGTCTTAGGGTTATCTTAGCTTGATCCCATTCTTTTTGAAAACTAATAAGCATAAAAATCCAGTTGTCTTTGAAGAGAAAGTGTTAAGCAGTTTATCAGAGAGCTCTCCATCATTGATTCTGAATCATTAAAGTTTCTCAATCAAGAATGCCTCTGGGATGAAATCTACTATCTAGCATTTAGAGATATATTCCCAACACAATTTCTATGATGTTATGAATCTTTTATTACAGCCATGGACAACATAGGTAGTTTAGTCTTTTCAGGTGGAAGAAAATTAATGCAAAGAGTATCTTTTCCCCACCTGTCTAGAAAGGACTGACAATAACCTGTCAACATACATGATTATACTCTGTTCATTGTCTGAATAGAACACCACAAGTAGTCAAAACAAAAATTAATAACCAAAATCATATAAAGAACAATGGAGTTCATGAATGTGAGGACATGAAGTGCTAAGGATGTTAGGGTAGAATGTGAGCAAGAGAAGCAATTAGGCTTGGTGATGGCAAGTGTCAAAAGAGATACTGGGGAAGCAAGTGGATGTGAGGCAAGGGATGGGGATGTGGCTCTGCAATGGTGATATTATATAATGGCAGATGTGGAAGCAGTTGGAAAAAGGAAGCTCTGAAAAGCTCAGGGAATGTATAAGTTAGAACTATGTGTGACAAGTAGGAAAATACAGGCAAAGCTGAGATAAGATGTGGAAATGACAAGGAAGTTAAAAAAAAAAAGGAGATGAGGCTATCTCATGTTTGTCCATAAAAGATGTGCTTGTTTACATGTATGGTTTTAGTGTCTATGGAATTGAATTTTAGGTAGGAATTAATTGCATAATAAAGACTTTAAGTAGCAGACAGCAGTTAATTCAAAGTAGATCAACAGCCATTTCCTTCAAGTCCTCTGGAAATATTATTTATGCTTTTACTTTAAAATAAAGGCAATTATTAAACAGGTGATGTCAGTCATATACATATTAGTGATGTAAGCAATTGTGTCATGAAAATTAATTGGAGATTTTAAATTTTGTCTCCATTTTCTAGGCACTTAAGTCATATTTAAAGATGACATAAATTAGGCATTTCCTTCCTTGTTTGCAAAGTCTCCCTAAATTATGATACCAGGATTTGACTATGGGTCTATCAGATCATTGAAACTAATCTTAGTGGGACATCAATGCCTAAAAAAACTAGCAACAACAGTTTAGGAGTTAATTGTTTATAGCTAGTCATATTAATTATTTGATGTCCTAAAATCAATGGGGAAGTCAGGTTAGAAGCAAAAAAAAGTAGTCACAACTTTAATTGTGATCTGTCTCATACCTGTCTCCTGAATGGCTAATACATCATAAACTGAATGCATGCAGGTGTTTCAGTTGCAAATGTTGTTGATGCTACTAAAGTTATAATTACTTTTGAGTGATGCTATGCAGAAGATTTATTTATGCTGTGCATTTCCTTATCTGAAGGAGACAGAGGAGAGGTATTTCTGAAGGTCTGGAGTCTGTCACTTGTGGTACCTGGACATTACGTTATAGTTAATATTTGTAAGAAAATTTCACATTTCTTTAGTTGCCAAGGATTATGTTGTGGAAGATGTCACACATTAGCAATTTTATTCCCTTTTGCAGGAAATAGCCATTAATTATATTGCTATTAATATATTGCACAATTTATAATAATACTCAAAGAGGGCTCATGCTAATAAGCACTGTACAAACACATAATAAGTGGCAATATAGAATTTATAAACTAACCAGGTGCTTATTTACAGGATTATTGTGGTGGCTACAGTTCAGAAAATATCAATACCTAAGGAACAGGTCAATAATTACAAGTATGTAAGTAGATTTTTCAAAAGTGCTACCAGCAGGACACACAAAGACACTACAGATTTTTGTAAGTTCATAAGTGCAGGCAAGAAAACCACAAAACCTGCATATTTTTCTTAGACTTTCCAATGACTTACAAGTGTCAAATGACCTTCATTGAAAGGACCATTTATATTTGATAACAATGCAGAGTTACTGGAACTGTCTTGATCTGTGAAGCTCACTTTGCATTCCAGTTCTGAGTCTTTAAAATGTCTGTCTATATTCTAGACATTTACTGAAAAACATCATAGCATCTCTACATTATTTTGACCAAATTGTTTGGATTAGTTGGAGTATCGATACTATTGGTTTTTAATCACCTAAGTTCTTCTGAAAAATTCACTGCTCAGTTGCCAAACTCAGCAGTTTAAATCCTCTTACTAAGAGGGTTTTGAATCCTATAGAATTCACCTAACCTTTTTGAATGGCAGGGAGCATGGTACTACTCATTCAGCAAAGAATTTGTGACTCACTGTACTGTCTTATATTGAGGCATGTGTGGCATCAATTTGGCATTCATCAAGAAATGTGTTCCAGATATCCTTTAAAGTCATGTGGTTTTTAAAAGCTATGCCTGCATGCTTGTTTTATTCTTTACTTTTTAATTTAATTTTTTAAAATTTATGTATGCATTAAGGAACAGAAAAATAAAAGTGACACAACTGATACTTTCATATATGGCAAACAGTAAATTATTTATTTTGTTCACCAAGTAGATGAAGATCATTTCAGACCTTTCAAATGAAAACTTTGGAGCCAGGGAAGTAACGTTCATCATAAAGGAAATGGTGCTATTTGTGTATACATCTGGAGAGAGAAAGTAAATACAGGAGAAGTTTACTGACAAAGCATAAGGTCAGGAATATAGTCAGGATTTCATATATAGCTTCTTTTGGTGGCTAGAAGGAAATTTCCTCTGTTAATTCTGCTTCTCTGTGAATTCTCTCTGCCATGTTGAACAGAAATATTTGATTGCCATACTCCAAGGAATGGGAGAAATGGATGTGTAGCTATGCTAGCAATTATGTACTAATCTACAAAGCAAATAGCACTGTGGAAAGCTGAATTTCTTTCTTATATTTCTGCTTCAGCCAAAGCATTAGTAGATTGAAACTTCTCTGGCATTTAAAGAATGAAAATTTGAAATCCCATCCAAAGCCCTCATGTAGTGTACCTGCATGAGCTTTTTGTTTTAAGAGGTTGCATGGAAATACAATGTGTGTCACTGGCCAGTAAAATTTGACTTCAACACATTCAAGTGGTGAACCAGTATAATAACATTAGCTTGAGGATGGGTAATATTACCTTGTGGAGGTCCTTTGAGGATCTGCTGCCTTAAACATCCTTCCTTCTTTCCTCTAGCTGAAGCATAGCAGCAAGGTATTTCTCCTTCTTCTGACCCCTGTGTGACAGGCACAACAGTTTGACAGATCACAGCTAAGGCCTGCAGTTGTGATTGTCATGTGGGATCACAAAGTTTGACAAATGATCCAGTTTTGCGCCATAAAAACATATGGTACAGAAGTGTTACTGTGAGAAGGTGCAAACTAAATGCCATGTGTCTGAGTCTTGTACTCGTGTTGTGAGACGTGATGGCTCTGTTCATAACACACCAGAAGGTTTTCT
The DNA here is from genome assembly GCF_000695815.1 of Acanthisitta chloris. Lineage (NCBI taxonomy): Eukaryota > Metazoa > Chordata > Aves > Passeriformes > Acanthisittidae > Acanthisitta > Acanthisitta chloris. The sequence goes on along the minus strand of NW_008688544.1, from coordinate 93,167 downwards.
AATATCCAGGGTTCTCTTCAACCATACAGTAGTCAAATACAAGATTATTGAGAAAGAAAATGGAATTAAAGTGATATCATAGTGTCAAGTATTATGTACAATATACGTACACACACATGCTTCATTAACTGTGAGGACAACTTGATTGTAAGGCACAGTAAGCGTAATCTAAAGTTATCATCCAATAACAATAATACCAAGAGTAAAAAGCGATACCAGTTTTCAAACATATAGGAACAAAACTTATTAAAAAACCTTGAATCTTACAGATGTGATATACTTCTTACAGACACATTTTACACTAGCATTTATCTAACTTCTTGAAATAATTTCAACTTGTAATTCTGCCTTTCATTCAACCACGTAATATTAACAAAATATCTGCTGAAAAAAGTAGCTGAAGCAAACTAAAGCTCTCTGAGAAGAAACCCAGAACCTTCACCCACTCACCACATTGCAAAGGTTTTTCATAGTAACTCCCAGAGGAAGATGTGATCAGACACAAATTACAATGTGATTGAGACACTCCTAAGAGAGTAAAAAATGTTTACTTATATGCTATAACCAAGCCTTTGGCTCACTCTCATATATGGATACATAAGATAGGAGTATTTAGAGTATGTTGTGCCTAGATTTGTTTCTGTAGGGACTGAAATATTGGGTAAGGGTCCTTTTAGCTTCAGGACAAGAGTTTGCACTTGCCCAGGCACAGTCCAGCCTAAAGAAATTGACATTTTTGGACCAAATATGATTTTAAAGTTGAAATGAATGGAACTTGAAAGGCACCCTTAGGTGTCCAAGAATGGGTTTAAAAGCCCAGAGGTAGGCTTCTATTTTAGAAATTTTATAAATCATTTCATTTAAAAAACCAGACTGAAGCTGGCTTTTACTAGTTATTTGTAAGGAAAGTTGCTGCAGTGGACTATTCATTATTTAGGAACACCTACAGATAACAGCCTGCATTATCAGTATGCAATCTATATTACACAATCTGCAGGGGGGGTAGAGAAAAGCACATGCCTGAAAATCATGAACAAAAGAGCTGCAGAAAACATTATCCTTTTTCAAGGCATGCCAGGATTATCTTTAATTGCTTTATACTGCTAAGGACTAGTCTAAACTAGAGAGGGATTGCTGACACATCTATATCAGTAAAAGGTCTAAAAGTAGATGCAGCTTTTACTGATAAAAAATATGTTTCTTTGGATGTAGCATACACCAGGTTCCCACAAAAAAATAAGCTATGTGAGAAAGGGGCAATTTTTTGTTGTTGTTCAGAATTGTTGTGTCTACTTTAAGCATCTTGATGGACTAAGCAGTATCATTCAAAAATTCCCAAATGCCTACAGCTGACAACATCATGCCAGCCAAGGTTTCTAGTGTAGACACAAGGCATAGTTATCATAGTGACCAAGTAATCTGGAGTTATCTTGATTATTGTACACATCTCAGCTCAGCCTAGTGTTTTACTTGAGTGATCACCTCAATTCATAAAGATGAAGAAGGCTTAAACTGGAACCAGACAAATGCATTTCCTAGGTGACAGTTCACATCTTGAGTACAATAGTTTTTTTGTATCCCATTAACATATATCCAGTTCACAGAGTGAAAAAAGCTGTCATGTAAAAGTAAATGTCTGGAATGTCCTAAACATTTTGTTGTTTAAGAGGAACAATGAGAGAGATTGTGTGTTCCCTCTAGGTTTTATATATATATAAATTCAATTCTTGAATTGAAACCAGGCTAAATACTTAATGCAAACCAAATTAAAGCCATGGATCCAGATTTTTCTGTAAATAAATAGACACTCTGATAATGTAAGTGAAACTTCATTGCTGTTTACTGTCCCATGTGCATTTCTAAAGCAATTATATTTACCTTATTTATAAACAAAAATTGTATTTGTATTGAAATATATCCAGGACAACCATATAAGTACAGGTTTAGAATTGTGAAAACTCTCAGTATTTTCCCTGATACAGTCTCTTGCAGATGTGACATATTCCAGATTCATAATGTTGCCCTGATTAACTTCATCTAAACAAGAAAATCCACTGCCCTATGACATGCATACATGTTTCTCTGTCTTTGTATATATCTTCAAAGTACAAATATGTTCGTTCTAGTCTTTGGGGTTTTTTTATACAGCTGTACAAAATCAATATATCCCATGTCCTTTATTACCTTACAAAAAGGAAGAAATACCTAAATGATGAATGGAGTTATCTAAAGGAAATACTGTACCATGTACTAAGTAAAACTGAATTTGTGTAAAACCTGAAGGACCTGACAAGATAGTACAGAAAAAAACCCTAATATGTAATGATGCAGAGGGACGTGTATTTGACAAACAAGAATGACACCAACTCAAAACTGTGCCAGATTATCCTACATAATTTCATAAATGATCAAGCAGAATGTTATAATCAACAGTGTAAAAGGCAGTATTCAGATCAAGAAAAATAAAATGCTTGAGCAACCAAAACAAGACTGCATTAATAAATCATTATAAACTGTAACTATAGCAGACTCTGTGCTGTAATATGATTGAGAAGTAGATTGCTATTTCTCAAAGAGCCTGTTTCCCACTAAATGATGATATAATTGGGAAGAACTGACCTGCTTTAGGGTCTTGGCCAAAAATTGCAAATCTTAAACAGGTCAATAACTCCAATCCCCATTTCAAATCAAGAAGATTTCTATAGTAATATGGTAATCCATCAAATTTTTAAATACAATGGAGGATTTCTTGAGCTTAACAGTGTTGAGGGTTTGAATAAACAAAAGAATAATGTCACAAAATTACCTGAAAAAAATATGGACTATATGGATATGGGTGTAATTATACATGTAGCTATGGAGATCTACCATAACTGCAGTGTAAACAGGTAAAATACAAAATTCAGTTGGAAAATAGATTGGTAAAATCCAAAGATGAACTATATAACTTTGTAGAAGTTAGGAATTTTATAGCTGCATGTAAACCCAGGTTGCTTTCTTCCATGGTAAAATCCGATGTAGCCTTCTTGTTCACTCCACCAGGAAGCAACATTTTGCTTATATTCATATAGAGCATGGAGCCTTCTGCTAGCTGTACTTCCAATGAATACTGCAAAATTCTGGATAGTATTACAGTATGGGCTGGGGGAAAATAAAGACCTCCTTGGGTCTTCTTCAGAGAAGGATGCTAGAGCTGCTGATCAATAAATATAGCATAGACAAATATTGATTCTAAGATGCAAAGAAAATTTTTGTAATTCACAATAGTCAAGTTAGTACCTATCCAGTATAAAAGGAACATATCCAGAGAATGACAAAAATATGCAGATATGGAATAAATTCAAGAGAAAAATGCCATGAAATAAAGAAAAATATATTCTGCTTAATTTAGGACTATATAGTGCAACACAGAAGTCAAAGCTACTGAAAACATTGAACATGTGATAACAGCTTGTGAATCAAACATCCTTGCAGCTTAGGATCATGGAATCAAGGAATCTGGAATCTCAGTGAATGATTAAAAACACATTAAAAAACATTAGCCACTTAAATTCTGGTTTACAATATATAAGAAATCAGCAATGCTAAATTCTCTTTGTGAAATGTCTTGCAAAATCTGCAACTTAAACTCTAGTTCATAATTATGAGTATTTTTCTTCATGCTAAAACACTGAAAAATGAGCATAGCTTTCATTTACCATCACTATGTTTATTTTTCCTTTTTAATTTTATTTGTCTAGTCTATACATTTGGCAGCAGCAGCAATATTTTAAAAAAATGTTTCTGACATTGATCAGAACTGCTTTCAAGGTCATGCAAATTGTAAGTGAAATCCTCTCTCCATGTGATTACACCAGAGAGACAATATTCAGTTCTTCACATTGGCAATTGTGAGGCTTCTCAAGCATGAACTATCATATTATTATCAATTCAAGTCCGTTTGATAAACATTCATTTTTTTAAAGTCAATAGTAGACCTAGAGTCTCTCAGCTTATTTCAGTGACTGTTTCTTAAGTGTTAAAAAAATATTGAAAAATAACTAGGAAAGGTCATAGCCCATATACTACCTATTAGCATTTTGCTGTTTATTGAGTTTTTATGCATGGTTTAAAAATGAATTACCACTGCATAGAACTGAAATGCATTTATGCCCTTCAGGAAATTCTGTACATAAAAATTAAATTATATTATGAAATGCAGATATAGTAGTACTAATGCTAAAAAGAAAGAAAATGTGATTGTGAGGTCTGATTGTATGTGAGTATGCTTTCCAATTATTCAGTTCTGCAACAGTATTTTTTATTCATGGAATAACAACTATAACGGCAATCATATTGTTTCTTGGTTTGTTTGTTTTGTCCTTTGTTAAAATATCAGGAGGACTTCTCAGCAATTGACATGCTTACACATCGCTTCTTAAGGTTAATGAGCACTGCATTTCCATGCTATTGCAAGAATAAAGCCCTTAGTTTGCTAACTGCTTGTTCCTAGATCATAGATTATGAAACCAATAGGGGTCAATATGGTTAGATCAAGTTATGTAACAAGTCTTGCAATCATAATGCTTGGAAAGCTAAATGATAAAAAATATATATCCTTTTCTTTATTGAATTTTATGGTTTTTTGTTTGTTTGTTTGGGTTTGGGTTTTTTTAGTGAAAGAAACTCAGTAGCAAACAATGTCTCATGACTGTCCATGTATTTTACAAGAGGTGCTTTATTTAGGTTAGTTTAACTAAGAGAGATTTCCTCTATGGAGTGGGAAAACAATCCAGATCCCACAGCCAGTTCAAGAGTACCGATAGTAATGAGACCTGTGCTGGCCATTTTCACTTCTTTGGCTACCACAGAAAGACCTAGATTTGAAGTCGAGGATGTGAGTGTTCGCAATAAGCTGACACTGTGGGCTGTGCTGAATCCATTATATACAATGAGCAGTTTTTAAAAAATAATTTTAATGAGAAAATAAAAAAATAGGGAAATCTAACAGAACAATTATCTGGGTCCTGTTTGCATGTAGTACTTACAGAATGACTTTTTTAAAGTAACAGGAATTTTTATGAGAAAATGCAAGGTAGAAGCATAAAATTAAAATTTAGTTTTGTTTATAACTTTCTTGGATATGGTAAAAATTTTATCTGAAGTAATGAATAACATTATTTTAACTTATCTACTGCCAAGTCTGCAGAAAGTCATAGCTTATACTTAGATGACATAAGCATAATTCATTTGATTATTAGATGTTTGTGAATTCTCTGAATATTGCAAAATGTTGCATCTCTTAAAGAGCAAAGTTCAGACCCCATAAGCTGTTACAAATTAACCTGTAGCATATTCCAGGCATAATCATAGAATATAGAATATTCTGGGTTGGAAGAGACTTTAAAGATCATCTAGTTCCAACCCCTCTCCTTTTCACCAGACCAGGTTGCTTCACATCCCCAGGTTGATCCCATCCAATGTGGCCTTGAATACATCCAGGGATAAACCATCCACAGCCTTTCTGGGCAACCTGTTCCAGTGTCTCAGAACTCTTACTGTAAAGAATTTCTTCCTAATAGCTAATCTAAATCTCCTTTTTTCAGTTTAAAGCCACCCACCCCCCTTGTCCTATCATTACATACCCTTTTAAAACGTCCCTCTCCAGCTCTCTTGTAGGACCCTTCAGGTACCGAAAGGGTGCTCTAAAGTCTGCCCGAAGTCTTCTCTTCTCCAGGCTGAACAGCCCAAACTTTCTTTGCCTGCTACACAGGACAGGTGTTCCAGCCCTCTGATCATCTCTGTGGCTCTCCTTTGGACTCATTCCAGCAGATCCATGTCCTTCTTATGTTGTGGACCTCGGGGCTGTATGGGGCCCAAATAATGGCTATTGATGGCACTTTTTCAATAGATTGAGCTTTGAAAATGTTCAGCTAATCTGCAAAAGATTTTACTCTGAATTTTCATATTGATTACAGAAACCCAAAGCTATTTTAATATTTTTTCTCTTAACTAATTCAAACTGTTTTCTGAAGGAATACCTCTATTTAAGCAGATCAAATGCATTTATACATTATTGAAGAGAACATACTTTTGTCACTTTAGAATGCTGTCATTGGGCAATATCATGATGTGTTGTCTGACCTAAATATCTTCTTTTAAGATGACAAAGAGATTAAATTAAACACTATTCTGTTTTCTCTTTCATCACCTTTCACATCCCTGTCCTTCCATTTGCTCAGACTATTTTTGATACTTCATTCCTTGTAGAAAACAGTTCTATTAACAAATACCACACTGTTTACTGGCTGCAAGACAAGAAATTATTTGACTATGTCAACCCATATTGGTTTTAGTAATCTATGATCTAGGGACAACCAGGTATCAAATTGAGAGGATTATTCTTGCAACAGTGTGCAAGTGCAATTCCTGTTAACTTGATTTCCCATTGTTTCAAATAAAGTGTCTTTCCATTAGATCCATTGCTCCTAAAATCTATTGTTCATGAACTACTTGTGACTTAGAAATAATTATCCAGAACAGATAAGAAAAATCTTTGTATGCATAAATAGTTTACAAGAAAATTATTAATAGATAATGTTCATGGTTTTATGGACTTCATAGCATTGATAATATTTTCATTTCCCACTTTCTTGTTTATGTCATCTCTAGTCAGAATCATAAAGTTGCAGAAACAAGTACAGCAGCTTTGAAGAACATGACACTCTAATTTAGCCTACACGAAATTTTAGATGCACCATCCAGTACAATACCCCATATTCAAACTTCTGCAGCTGCTGCTGCTGTTGAGGAGGGAAAAATATTTAGAACATACTCTCTCTTCCCAGCCCCACACATCACAATCCCACAAACAAGGTAGCATTTTATGCTTATTCAAGGTTTGACATGACTCATGGGGTTGGAGGAGTTTTGTGTATATATGATTCCTGCAGTGACCTACAGAGAGTTATGATTCAAAGTTTGATAGTAAGTCTATCTGTAGCATCATCTCATTCCAGCTTGTACTCTTTTTGGGAACCAGACTAAAATTCCTGAATAAGGAAGGAAACTAGGAAAAGGAATAAGACTTTGATAAACTAATTTCTTCTGGACCACATTTTAATGATGGACTGTTCCATGGGCTGTGTTCTTCTGGACCACATTTTAATGATGGGCTGTTCTACAGTATCCAATACAGATACTTGGACTTTCCAATCATCTTTTACATTGTCTCTGTCAGAAAGCATTTCATTAACTAAATGAAGGGTAAAAAAATGTCTACCACAGAGGATACAGAATGGAGAAAAAGGTTGTGTGTTTATTTGTCATGGGCCAGGAATGAGCTCCATAATCTTTACAATGAGAAGAAATGTTTAATTAGCGTCTTTTCATGTTTCTGAAAACATTTTCCTCTCCCTGCTGCCATTGTTTTGTTTGAGCCCAGAGCCCTCCACTGGCCGGTGCCATGTCTATAATTGGTGCATGATGGTCTCACTTCAGTCCAGTAAATGGAATTATTTACTTCTTAAGAAACCCTTCCAAAAAGAGATATCAGACTCCTGTAGGACACTGAAAATCAGCGTGCTCAGGGAAAGGATACAGGTGACTGGCTGACTGCTGAGAGGGACAGCCAAGTCCAGCCTCACGTTATCTTGCACATAGGTAATTGAGAAATTGTGACAACAGCATCTGACACATACAACAATTGATAACTCTCTATTATTCAGGGCATCCCTATCTGAACTATTTTCTGCAGCCTGCTGAGAGTGCAGTCTTCACAGGCTTTCACGTATTTTGAATAAGTCTAGGTAGTACTGAACATTTTGTATTAAATTGGTTTGGCAAAGTAAAATATCTTCCACTAGGAGATACTCCATATATTTAAAGGAAAGCAGAAAGAAAAGTGCATGAGGTTTTAGTATTGGAACATTCTGTTTTGTCACTCTAGGAAAAAGATTTTTTTTCATTTATTTTCCTTAAATGACTTTGGAAATGAAATTCCCTCATATATTTTGACAAAATGCTTTTAAACATGCCAATGTCTTCATCCTATGACAACAAAACTGCTTGTGTGAATTGTGTTTCAGGAATATTTTTCAGAAGAAATTTTGTTTGCAAAAAAGTGTTATCAAGATATGAAAAAATACAATGCAATAAAATGAAATGATAACCCAGATCATTGTGGAACCTGGATTCTTTAAACCTGAAAACTTTATTTCAGTGCTTAATGATTGGAAGATTAAAAAAAGAAAGTGCTGATATTATCTGGCATTAATTTTGCTATAATTATATAGCTGGGAGATGGTGATGAAATTTCTGCTCCAGCTATTTAATAGTAGGGAAACAGTTACTCCATAGGCCGATATAGAGGAATATTCAAGACAGCAACAGTACTATTTCTTTCATGTGATTTAATGTCAATGATAAAAATATAGAGGTTCTTTTTGTGAGGATGAGATCTATGAGGAAAAAAGTAACATACAACCAACTCAACTTGGCATATCAGTAATTTATAAAAAGGATAACAATTAGGGACTGATATTTAAAAGATTTTCAGATGTCAGTAACAGGATTTTCAAAACTGTTCTTATTTTATTTGTTTTAGAAACAAATTTGAATTAAAAAAATAAAATAAGATTTCATGCTTTCAGACTATTTACTATGCTTATTTTCCTGACAGCAAGCACTTACCATTAATGTGTGTAGGCCTTGTGCATGGCCATTATGAAAACTAAATTATTGGAAAGTACTATAACTTGTAATGAATTGACGACTACAGACTGGTGGCAGAAGAGATTTCCCCTTTAAACTAGGGTTAGATGTTGGTTTTTATACTGTATGTTTATATCACTGTAAGAAGTGTGACTGAAATACTTTCAGAGACACAGCCTGACTCTCCTGTAATTGAACATGATTTGGTAGTTAAGCTGAGAAATATTTCACTGAATTTCCTTTTCTTACACAGCATCTGTAATTTGTTTGTTCTTCTGTCAGAATTTGTCATCATACGCAGATACAATCCCCCCCATGCAAATAAGATTTTTGTCATTTATATAAGCCTTGGAAAAAGGCTAGTGCTGCATCATTATTGAGTGTTGTTTTGGGTGTTGTTTCTTTGTTCTGAAAATTCATTGAGGGGATTTAGTTTATTCTGAGCTAGACATTTCCTAGGGGATAATATCCTCAAATATTTCCTATGATCAGCTGGATGTGCTGAGAACAAGGGAAGTATAAACAAAAGTGGAGTGGCATGTGATATGCAATAGAATATATTGTGTGGCTTTCTGCTGCTAGTTCAGAAGGGTTGAGGCTTACTGTCTCTTATCTATCTTACCTGTCAGTCCTGTGTGGATATCTTGGACATCTTAGGGAAAATTGTGTGGTGTTACATACCAGCTTTTACACAACTCAGTCCTACCCTCAACTTTTGTTGACTATAATAGGAGCATAAACAGCTACCAAACAACTAGACATCTCTTGGTAGATACCTAAAATTAGAGTCCTTAATCAGTGAACTGAATCACATTCTTATATTCATATCCTCTATACTTAGTCTCTTCTGAGTCTTGTGGGAGCAAAATGACACAGTCTTAACAGGAAAAGGATGTTAAATAGATGTAAAGGAGGAAGTCATAGGCTTCAAGAGCAGGACAAGGTATTTAGAAGGAAATCTCTTAAGAGTTCAAATCTGATGATATTTATTCATTAAATACTGCTTAGTACATACCCACTTGCATTTTATATTTAGTTAGATGCATGACATTGTCTTAATGTCATCTAGGTCTGGACCAGTGACCAAGGAGCACAAAGGTGAGATTAGTTAATATGTTGGGGATTTTGGCATCCAAACTTGAACAGAAAAAAATAGAGGAGGAGATATGGGAAACTGGCCATTGGAATGGAGTGGTTTGAGGAGGAGAATATAGCATCAGTAGAGAGTGAGATATAACAGAAGCTTCTTGAGACAGATAGTACAGAAACCAACTATAATAATCACAAAGTCAGTTTGCTTGTATTAAGTCCTCCCCCAGCAGTGATACAAACTGAAATGTATAATATGTCCATACAGCAAAGGGCTAGGTAGATCTCCATATATAAAACCCTCTACAGCACTTTTCTGACTACATCTGCTTTGCTCATACTGAGCTTTTCTTTAATTCAAGGGTAGCTTGGGTATACTATGCAAGATTCAGCCTCTACAAGTTTCATTTTTCTAATGAAATGCTGTCCATTGTTGCTAATCTACTTTGAGTAGTAACACACAAAACAGTCTTGTCACTGATGAAGAGCCATTCAATATTTTCTAAAAATACATGAGAAATGTTTGCTAGTACAGAATGTATTGGTTCTGAATTCCCAGATCAATAGTAAATAGGAGATTCATCATCCAACACATTAGCAGACCTCTGCCTGGCTTTTTTGAGAGGTTTATGATTTTAAAATGACTGTGTTGCATTTACTGTGCATTCAGAATAGATTAGATTAGGCCACAAGGCTGTAAAATGAGAATTAGCAAACAATATGACTTATTCCCATCCTTTTAGCAATTATCTGGTAACATGTTTTTTTCCTCTGATTAAAGCACCTGCTTGTAAAACATATCTGCTTGTAAAAGAAAGATGGTTAGTATGATGGAAATTTGGATGTTTTTATATGGATATATGGAATATACATGACAAAATAATTTTGAAAGCTAAGAGCAGCAGTGTCAGTGGGATGTATATATTCTGCCTATTAAGATTTAAAGGGAGCAAGACAATGTTTAAGTTTTAAAGAGTGACCACACTCCTTGCAAATAATTTAGTGTTCATTTCCATATACAGGATATAAAGTAGCTCTATTAGTTTTGGAAAAGATTGTTTTCCATGAGGAGCCAGGATTTTGCAATTTAAGGTAGTATAAGAGTCATTGATTATAAGATTTTACCAAGGTTTTAAAATATATTAATTAAAAATAGTAACACTGACTCTGAACTACATATTCATCAAAATGCTAAATTAAAACTTAGCAGTACATTATCAAAGAATTAAAAAATTTAATATCTGTTCAACTATCTGGAATATGTCATTTGAAACAAAATAGTGTCCATCTAATTCTGCCAGAAGTTCTGCAGAAATACACACAGAATATATGCAGAATACACCCTCCCCACTTACCTCCAAAGCATTTTAGTTTGTAAAATTAACTGAAACAATTTGAATGGATTTGATTTGATTTTCTGAATTGGTTTCCTTTCAGGATCATTTAATTAAATCAATAAGCAAGAAAAAAAATCTACGAAAATCACCCAGATTCTTTCATACCCTTGATTTAAATTTGTAATATAAATTTTAAAAATAGAATTAACATAAAGCTTTACGATAAATTATTCAAGCATTCTTTAATATGTAACTAGCTATATAAATATCTGATATGATGGTGTAAAGAGAGCCTTCCCAGTGATATCCAGAGAGAGGAGAGAGTGCAATAAGAACAAATACAAATGCAACAAATTTTGTTTAATCATAACAAAATATATTTCTAATGTGAAGGTCATCAAACACGGGAACAGGTTTCTGAGACATGGGCAGTCTCTGAGATATTCAAGACCTAACTGGACACAGGTCTGGGTGGGCAAACTGCTCTGACTGAATTTTATTTGAGCAGATGAGTTGGATTAGGCAATCTCCAGAGGTCCATGCCAACCTCAGCTATTCTATGACTCTGTGATGCCTTAGGGATAAAAAGCAAGATAGCTGAAAAACTGAGACACAGGTCTGTCAAAGTTCAATCAGTCTCAACAAAACCTATGATGAAAATGACTAAAATTTGGGAGGGAAAAAGCAAAGTGAGGAAGAAGTATAACTATTTAAAAATAATTTATATTTGCAAAATGGAGTGTATGCATACATATGCATAAACATACACATTTCAATTAGATAGCATGAAATACTTGGTTCTTCACACTGTCAATTGTGAGGATTTTCAAGTAAACTTCAAAGGACACTGTACATCTTGTGGTCCAAAACCCTGTGACCTCATCAGGCCCAATAAATTGCCTCACTGAGATCATGAATTCACTGTGTCTAGAGATTGTTTTTAACCCTCCCAAATCCATCTAGATTGAGTCCAGTGTTGTCCTTATGGCAGATGTTGAGGTGGTTAAATTGCCCTACAGGTATGAGGTACTTCCTCAACTTGTCTCAAGAATCATTTTGTACCCAACATTTCCTCTTTCTCATCATAAAGAAATAAGAACAGTGTTCACAGTCTTCGAAGTTGTGCCTACACATAGGCAGGCACATGCAAACACATGCACACACTTATGCAAAATTGTTAGCTATGTATCACTTTATTTAATTAACAAAAATGGCCACACATACTTTTAGCTCTCTGTTATGATATAGTTTATTAACTTTAAAAATCTGAAACTTTTTGTTTTGTGTGAAAATTACTGTTAAGATAAGGAATTATGAAACTTGCTGTTTGCCTTGTTACACTATATATGTGGGACAAATGCTTGAGGATTTGCAGGTAAATCCTCCAAACCAATGCAAAGCAGAAGAGGAAAATATCAAATGAGGATGTTAATTATGCTATATAAATTCTATAAGATCTCCAGGTTGTTGCATTGTGGTTCTCTTCCTGTTGGTTGTTTTAACTTGAAATGAGCACAGGCTGTTGATCTTTTTCTTTTATCATGGCATTTTGTGGGCAACCAGTACATCTGGTTAATTAGGCATTTGTGGCCAAATTCACCCACTGCAGGAAAACCACCGTTTTTAAATCAGTTACAGCAACATGAATCCAAACAGCTTAGTACTGAGAAATGACAGGACAGAAAAAAATTGAAAGAAAGCAATAAAAATCAAACCTTCCTCATTTAAAGCATTGGGCTGCAAAAGTGTATCTGAATATTAGTAACTCTCATGCCAACTGTATTCTAATACCCATCAGTCCATTAGATATAAAATTATTTTCCATCAGTTAGCTGCTGTAATTCCTTTTGTGCGAAATGCACAAATATATTATGATACACAAATAAAATTGAGCCCACCACTGCATTCTCTTATTTATGTCTTCTATTTTGTACCGTATCTCTCCTGAAGAACATATAATTCTATCCACTCTGTCAGACGTAGATACAGCAGCTCTTAGCAACAAAGCTATTTTAGTATTTTGTAAGTTACAGAGAAATTTAATCATGTGTTCTTACTTTTTCTATCCTTTCTGCTATTCCTTTACTTGCTGTAACAAAATCACTAATATGAACAGAGTTGAAATTTAAAAGTCCTTTTGAGAGAAAAGCTTAACTGAGGATTGGAGAACATGGCTAAAGATAATTGTGAAGATGTTATACAAAACATCACATAAGACCTCTGGAGGTAGGAAACACTCATCCTTCACATGTGTGGTAGGGTAACCATAATTAAAATAATTTCTGCCTTATAGTTTAATTATTTATCATGAACAATTCTAATAATTATCCCTAGAGACTACTCCATTACTTCATAAATCTGGAAACAGCAACAACAAATCTGCCTATGGCATTAAAAGAAAAACCCCAGAATGAAACTAAAGAAATTAACTGCCCCATGAGGAATTGTACTTTGCAGTATGCGTAGCCAGAAAAGATATCAAATCAATACTATCACAGTTTTTGCTAATACACTACACGACTCAAAGGAAGAATAAGTGTCAGAAGGTCAGAAGAGAGTAAGCTAGTGCTAAGCTACTGAGATAACATGTTAAAATTAGCAAGGGCTCAACTCTGCAAGCTGCTGAAGAATTAATGAGTGATCTTGAGTGCTTCAAGCTGCCCAAGAAGCTGATGAGATTCCATATATAAGAACCATTTATATCTATGAGCGTTTCAGAACTGGTCTTGAATGAGCCAAGATAAATGCCAATAACTACTCTGTTCTTAGGTAGCTATATGCTATGATCAGTTTTCCAGAACTAGATAGATAAATAGATAGATAGACAGATAGACAGACAGATAGATAGGTACATACATACATACATACATACATACATACTTAGTTATATAATAGATTTAGATAGCTTGATAAAATAAGGCCTGTCTCAAGAAAGCAGAGATCTCCAAAGAACAGAAGAAAAATAGCACAAAACTTGTACAAGTCTTTGCAAACAGACTGTCTCTGAAAGTCTCCCTAAGTTAGGGTCAAAGAAAAAAAAGGTGGAGAATGCCAATATCTGGACACATCTTATTTTGTTCTCATTATTTCCTGAAGGATAGTGTACATCTTTTATGGCGTGCATATCACTCAAACAGACACTGGAGTTAACACAGAAACAACTACTGCTTTATTACCACAGGCAAAGTTGTCATCTATTACTGCTAGTGTTGAAACAGGAAAAGAAATCTTGGGAATCTCTGTGTCAAATTTATTCATGAAACATCTATTTATGTTCCTTCTCAGACCTTATCTCAGTCTTTGCGTATACTGTTTTATCTGTCATTCTTTTAATGGTTAAGATGCCATTTCTAAGAACAGCATAGGTTTTTCTTTTTTCTTTAATTTTTTCCTTCCTTAATAGTATTCTTATAACTGGTTAACATTAGCACAAAGAGCCTAGGTTCTTTTCTGTCTTATTGCATTGCCTGTCAAAACTATAATCAAAGCAGTTATGAGTGGCAATTTCTTCAATTTTATTCTGTTGCTAATATTAATAATAACATTATTTATAATAATTTCATTGGTTAATAATCAATTAAAATCTTAATAGAAATAGAGAAGTTGGGGATGAAATTGAGCTTGGTGAGGAAGGGAGGAGTGGGGAGAAGATGTTTGTAGATTTGTCCTTATTTCTTCTTATTCTGTTCTGTTTAACTGGAAATAAATTTAAAATTCTCCCAGTTTTGTTCTGTTTTGCCCATGATAGTAATTGCTGAGTATCTCCTTGTTTTTATCTTGACACATAAGGTTTTTATTATATTTTCTCCCTTGGCCCTGATGTGGAGGTGCAATAATAGTGAGGCATGCTGGGCACCTGAAGACTAGATAAGGTCAACCCACCACAAAAAAGTATATAGTTTAATTTTTCCACTTGGCAGTTATTTATTAATTTTTTTAAAGATCCTTGAAAGCCAGAATACAGATGAATGAGAACCATTCCTTACACCAATAAGAAAAAGCTTTATGATTTTGGAAGGTTTTAAGAGAAGTCTCAAGATAAATCAGTCAGTCTATGAAAGTCACTGTGATTCTCAAGGTTCTAGACTAGAGAAATGTACCTGAAACCTGAACTGCTAGTAACATCAATACATATGATAGTATGTTTAGAAAGCACCATTTCCCTAGCATAATATTATTGTATTTGTTCCTGATTCTTGGTCAAAGTCTGGACAATACCAATTCCTCAGATGGCTCCCAGCTGTACATTTGTTCAATGCTCTGAATAGGAGGAGGGGACCACAATGTGATCAGTCTTTTTATGGGGGGAAAAATGAAAAAGTCTTTTAAAGATTATACCAGATATTTAAGGTTAAGAGGACTTAAACTTTGAACAACATAAATACTTCAACAATTTTAAAGCCAAATATAAATGTTTTGATGAAAAGAAACACAAATTAATGAATCAAGCTGATTAATACAAGAATGAAGGATACATGTTATATAAGAATGGACATTGTTTTCTTTTGTTTTGTCTTTGCCAGTATTTAAGTTCTCATATAAATTAAGACATTATTACCACTGGAATGAGACATGATATCTGAGAGAGCACATATATCACACACAAACACAAAGCTTTGTATCTTTTCTGTCATGTCAAATTAATTTTGTAAGGACAAGGAAAGTAGGATTTTCAAACATGTCTCATGTGGTCATAACTCTTTGTCTCTGATATTGGACAGCCCAAACTATTATTTAGATGGATCTAGGCTTACCTGGATGCAATATGTTCTTGAAACTTGCTGATTGAAAACGCAAGCTCTCTTACCAGATTTTTTCTTCCTATGGCTTGAATGGAACAAATTATATTCTCAGCTACTGATTTTAATTTTATGTATAATTTTCAGATGAGTAAGAGGGTAATGATAGAGTTCAAAAGGGTAATACTCATATCACAGTTAAGCCTGGAAATTACAAACTGCTACTCTTTGGGTGCTAATTCTTTACTTATTAGAAAATACTCGGATAAAAAAGGTCAGGTAGTGGCAGCCACCCATAAATAGATTCTGACATGTTCTAGCCTTCCTGCTACCACCTCGAAAATATTAAAGGGGAGAGAGTGACAGCATGTAGCTCCTGCTATCTGCTGGTCCCACAAAGAAGTGTTTAGCAGGAGATCTGAGAAGTATTTATCTAAAAGCAACTCTAAAATGACATTCTGTTCTTTGGATTTTGCAACCACTCTTATGTCTATCAGGCATAAAGAAGCTGTCCTAAGAAGACTTTCAAAGAGGTCATTGCAACAGCTGAGAAGTACCAGGGTGGTGAAAAGGTTTTTTTTCCTAATTACATGAAGTGCCTGCACCAGAGAAGACTTGTGGAGGCTTATTCCAAAGCTGGAAAAATCTTCGAGATGGTGAAGAGGCTTAAAAGCCCCAGAATGTGCTCTGATCCATAGGACTCGAGTGGGCGTGACCCTGAACAGATCAGAGTCATACTAACAGGAACATAACTGTCTAAAATGTTCTAGTCCAGAAATGAATCTTCTGGTTCATGAGGAAGCACTTTTATTAGCACTCTCTTTGTGCCCTGGCTTATGGAGATAAAATGGTATGGAACAGTGTGATAACGTAGAGCACGGATTCAGTTATACAGCGTGCATTTAGCTGTTATTCTTGATGGCATGGGGTGTAAAACACAATGTAAAGGAAGATGTAAGAGTCTGATGAATGTGTAAGTGCATTCCCAGGAGAAATAAAACCAAGAAATCTGTTATGTGGTTATAAATACACAATTTCTGCTTCCTCCATTCCACTTTGCTGGAATGGAATTTTCTATTTGCTTTATGTGTAGATTTAGTCTAATGCTTCATTGTACTACAACCCGCTTACTCCTAGATGATTACAAGTGTTATTCAGTTCCAGGTGGACTGGCTGACATTGATAACTCTATTCACTGTTCACTAGGTTTGAAGTGTCAAGTCAAAACAAGCAGGTGTGTGGTACTTCACAGTAGTATTTCCTTTGGCACGTGACCTGTAGTCTGCTAATGTGTCCAGTCAGAAGAGAATACACAGGGATTTCTTATCAAGTAAACAGAATTTTAACATATGTGAGACTTGTCATCATGCCTTATAGTTTGATCTTAAGATATCACTAAAAAACCCTTAATGTTCCCAAATGGACCTGTACTGAGCAACTTGAGAAATTCAAATTTTAAAAATAGCCCAGAGCTTGCAAAAGAATTTTCATTCTAACACAGATTGTGAGTCATTTATTAGACATCCTATGAAGAGCGAGATAAAAAAAAGGTTACTTGAGCAACCAGAAAATGACAGACTGGGAAATTGAAAGGAAACCAATTATTAAAGTCTTTGACCGAATCTGGTGATTTTTGGGCCAGGGGGATTTCTTAATGCTGTTTCTCCTCATAGTTTCTCATCAATGAAGAATGCTGATTAAAAAATGAAACTGCAAGGCAAAAATTTTTTCAATTATATTTATCATTTGGAAAATCACTTGCACATGCTCTTATGCGTACGTACATTTTAGTATAAATCCACAAAACCAGTGATTCCCTCAAAAGAGAACATGAGCACACTTTTATTAGACTACAGCTAAACATTTCTGAGCTGCACGTGTAGGATCTTGACAGTTATAACCGAGTAACATCATTGAATCAGGAAACTCATGAGATTAGTTTTCATTTTGATATTTAATATGAGACAATGTGAAAAAATAATGTGATCCTCTGAATTGTATACTTTGGGTACCATTTTCAAAAGCAAGTGACTTTGGAGACTACTTTTGCAGTGTCTTTTTCCCTGGGGGCTTCAGTGAAGTGTAGAGCAAGGATCTTCTAAAGCTGCAGTACACAAGGCAGAGTTTCAAGAAAGGAACTGCACAGCTATGGTACTTGAAACAAATTTGAGAGACTTTGTATGTAATAATTCTGTGAGGCACTCTTACAGATATTTTCCAGTTGCTTAAACTAAGGGAAGAGACAGACTCTTTTAGGGTCCTTTCATCAGGCACTCTGGCTCTTTTATGTACCATATCAAGGTCAGTATGGACTCTTTAACAGTCAAGCTATTCAGGGAATCTGGAAGATGCTCTTTATTTTAAAGTTTGTTTCAAAATTGATTTTATAGTTAATCTACCTATATTAACAATGCATGCAATTTATTTAAAAGTTACAGTATATAATTCTGACATTATCTGTCATAATTAATTACAGTACACCTGAAAGAGATGTAGAAAAAACCCCACACCTTTGTACCTAGAGAGGGTAAAAGGAATCTTAATTAACTAATTTTGTATATCTGGCTTAAGTTTATACCTTAAATCTCTCAATAGGAAGATAAGCATTAAATGTGTGCACTAAGTTTTTAAAAGCACTACAAAGTAGGATGCTTTTAAAATATAAATGCAAGTCTGAATAGTGACAGACACATAACATTAATTAGGAAAAGGAGTATTGGGATTGATGGAGGACATTGGGGAACCATAGCACATACTAGGAATATATTTTGCAGCCTTTACCATTAGATTAAATGTCTTGGGAACAGAAGCTAAAGAGAGAATGACATATTAGACCTCAGCCCCATGCCAGTGCATAACTGTCCTCTAATAACAGCTACTCTATTTGTGCTTCAGTTAAAACTCAGGGTGATATCAGCTTATTCACTTTACAGTCATGCCTTCCTCTATGCCCTAAGAAAGAAATGAACCCCTAGAAAGTGTCTCAGGACATGCCTTATTCTTGTGAAAATTAGAAAGAACCTTGAAAATTGCTGTTTAAAATTGCACCCGTGGCTTACCTTTTGAATCTATAGAAATTGTGTAGGTTGGTACAGTATTCCTACATATAACACAGGATAAAAACAAGTCCTCTTTTTCTCCTACAACCAGAGCAATTACTTGAAGAAGGCAATTTGGAAGGTGAAGAAGAAGGAGGCTCAGGGAGGGAGTGTAGGACTGAGATATTCTATGTCACTTGTCCCTACAAACAGCAGTAGGGATGTTAAGGGAGACAAAGAGAGCATGGAGGCAGGAGTTAGGACTTTTGTGGGAAGAAATAATGGAAAGGAGGCAGAGAGAAGTTAGTTTGCTTGCAAAGAAAGGGAAACTTGCAGGAAATTATTTGTGAGAATAGGCAAGAAGACAGGAAAGAAAGAGACCTGTGAAGGAAAGCAACAGGGATTGTGATAGTCTGAAATTCATAGGAAATGGACCGTGAGAAGGAAAGAGACACAGAAAGAGCTGTGGAGTACATCTGGTCAGCAGAATCCAAATCTGAAATGCTGACTCTGCCTCCATATAAAGCCCTAACTTTTACAACTAAGCAAGATGAAATCAAGCTTTGAGCCTCTCACATCTCCACCTGCTCATTACTTACTCAGTGACTTTGGGAATAAACCTAACTCTTGCTTCCCGGGCTTGTCATGCCTTGAAGATGGCCACTGTGATTATACAGGAAACTTTCGTCACTCTCCCAGAGGACCTTCCAGACCAAACAGTCCATAAAATTTCAATGAGATGGCAGGCACTATTGTTTTGTTCTGTTATACTTTCCAATCTTTTTATCTTCTTACCCTTAGATATGGACTTTGACCTTTTATCATCTCATAGGCAAGTGATTTTCTCTTCTGCTCAGTGTAATTTTTTTTTTCCTTTTAAACTTTCATTCCTTTACTTCTAATTATACTCTCCTGTATCAGGCTAAATTATTTCTCTCCTTCCTTGGTGTTTACTGCTTTCAGATGTTTGCAGTTGTTTATTATGTCTTCCTCTCTTCCCTAACCTAATTACTTCACTAAACTACTTGTATTTATGCTTTTAATCTTTTCTAATAAGTAAGTCCATTCATCCCTGTAATCATTTCCATGACTCTTTTTTGAAAACTCTTTTTTCAGAGCTTTTTACAACTTACAAAATGCTTTATTTTTCTTGTTAAGCATTAGTTTAAAATTTCTATTTGACATCTTAACCATGTAAGTACCTGCCCTTTTATAATTGTTTTCATTTATTTTAATAGCACTTTTTCTCGTATAAATTTTCTCCTTATTTTCATGTCTCTTTTTACATACTTATACATTCTTGGCTTAAGTATGGATACTTACCTTATCCTCCAATTTTATTTTATAGTTTCTTACCATCTAGGCATCTTCTGGGTAAAGACAGCGAGGCAGAAACACAGACACCCAATCCAGCTATATGTGATTTAGGATTCTATGAGTGAAATAATTTCTAGCCTGTGTATCCTCTGTGGGCACTCATTTAATTTTAGTTCTGTGCACTCTCCCACTCTCATCACCTGCTTTTGTCTAGTATTGGCTTCAATACTGACATTATTTGTTCAGTCTCACTTTGTGCACATTCATACTTCATTTCCCATACGGTACAGAGAGTATATTTCCTTTTTTGCATTTCAACAATGTGTCAACTAGTTTTATGGCATCTGCTGACTGATGATATTCCAGTGTGGAACAGTTTGGACAAAATTAAGGTTGAGTTACAGAGATATTTTTGCAAAAGTCTTAACACATTTGCTGAAATGTAAATTAACTTGTACTCTAATTTCACAGATTGACAAAGATGTAACTAGTTGGGAAGACAAGGTATTGTAAAATTTTGAAAAGCCTTTTGACAATTATAAAACTCTGACTGAATGTCATTGTTACTAAATAGCAATTAAAAATGCATCTGCCAGAGTGTCAAGAGACATGAGCAGGAATTTAGGGAGCAGAATAGCTCAGCTAACTGTTGTTGCTAAACAGACTTCTGTTTCTTCCTGCTTCTAAGCAGGTGCAGCTGAAAAAACTTGTCTGGAATAGAAAGACCTGACAACATTGCATTATGCAGAATTGAAGGTAGTGGAAGACGTGGGTTTGAGCTCAGGAATACATGTCATTGCAAACAGGAAGTTTCTGTCTCCACCAAAATAGGAATCATGCTGCTTCCTTCAGTCAGACCAGAACTCTTTCCTTTGAGTCTGCTTTGACATAGGTGCCTTCACCAAACACTGCCAATTCTTGACTGAGTAAACACCACTGTGTGTCAGTCACCAGCAGTTTCTCTGCAGTTCTATTCTCCTCCCTATTTCATACATGCTTATTAGTGTGTGTGTGGGGGGAGGGATGCAAATTGAGAAATTTACTGGAGATGATAGGTGAATGTTTCTGCATTATTTTAAAAATATATGTAGATTCACCCACATTGAAACCTCATATACTAATTGTATATTTTGTAATTATGAAAAAGGAAAGCATATATATATTACCTTTTCAAAAGAATAAAAAATGTCTGTCTATGAAGACAGGCTGAGAAGGTTGGGGCTGTTCAGCCTGGAGAAGAGAAGCCTTCCCTGAGACCTCATAGTGACTTTTCAATATCTGAAGGGCCTACAAGGAGCCAGAGAGGGACTCTTTGTTAGGAACTGCAACGATAGGAAGAGGGATAATGGGTTCAAAATGAAGGAGGGAAAGTCTGGGTTGGATGTGAGAAAAAAATTTTTTATTGTAAGGGTGGTGAGACACTGGCACAGGTTGCCCAGGGACATGGTGGCTGCCCCAACCCTGGCAGTGTTCAAGACCAGGCTGAATGAAGCCTTGAGCAACCTGATCTAGTGAGGAAGTGTCCCCTGCCCAGGGCAGGGGATTGGGACTAGATGGTCTGTAAGGTCCATTCCAACCCCTAAATTCTATGATTCTATGATTAATTTGCTTTAAATTAAAAGAGTTCTATAGTTTTATAAAATTAAATTTTTGCAGAGCTTAAAATAATTTTTACATTCATTAGTCTGTTATTCAAATGGAAATGATTTATTCTCCAAATTGCCAATTGTCAACCAACAGTACTAAGAAGTTATTTTGATCAGTTCTACTTTCCCTTCATTGCTATGCTTTCTTCTTTTTTACACACCAGTCTTACAAAACAGATACATTAGAACATAGGTTTCCCAAACATTCTTAATTAAATAATAGATTCTGGTTTTATGCTTGAGCAGTTTTTTCTAAAAGCTTTTCATGTAACCTTTATAACATGTTTTTCTTACTAGTAGTGGGTATGTAAGCACACTGCAGCAAACAGTAGCAAGAAAAAGTCAATAAAAGAAAAAATAACCTAGAGTTGTCTGTGCAGATCCACCTGGATGCTGAGCAGAGTTCAACTCTGAGAAGCTTCTGCACACTTTTTTTCTCCTTTCCTTTCCTTTCCTTTCCTTTCCTTTCCTTTCCTTTCCTTTCCTTTCCTTTCCTTTCTCTTTCCTTTCCTTTCTCTTTCCTTTCCTTTCTCTTTCCTTTCCTTTCTCTTTCCTTTCCTTTCTCTTTCCTTTCCTTTCTCTTTCCTTTCCTTTCTCTTTCCTTTCCTTTCTCTTTCCTTTCCTTTCTCTTTCCTTTCCTTCGTCTTCCCATAGCTGACAAACCTTCCCTCTATTAGAGGTGAGAGTATGTGCTGGTTTGGGCTAGGGTGGAATTAATTTTCTTCAAAGTGGCTAGTATGGGGCTATGTTTAGGATTTGTGCAGGTCACAGGGGTGATAATGCAGAGATGTTTTTGTTATTGCTGAGCAGAGCTTACACAGAGTCAAGGCCTTTGCTGCTTTTTGTACTCCTACACTAGTAAGGAACTTGGAGGTGCATGAGAGGCTGTGAGAAGACACAGTCAGGACAGGTGACTCCAACTGATCAGAAGTATATTCTATACCATATGACATCATGCTCAGTATATAAAGTGGGGAGAAATAGAAGAAAAGGGGGTGGCATTTGGACTGATGGCATTTGTTTTCCCAAGTGACCATTACGCATGATAGGGCCCTGCTCTCCTGGAGACGGCTGAACGCCTCCAGGCCATGGGAAGCAGTGAATTAATTCCTTGTTTTGCTTTGCTTTTGTGTGTGGCTTTTGTTTTCCCTATTAAACTGCCTTAGTCTCAACCCATGAGTTTTCTAGCTTTCACCTTTCCTATTCTCTCCTCCATCCCTCTAGCTGGGGAGTGAACAAGTGACTGTGTGCTGCTTGATTGCTGTCTGAGGTTAAACCATGACAGAGTAAAAGTTCAATTTCTGCATTCCAAGATTAAATGCTGTGAGCAGTTAGAGACAGACCTGAAATTAAATACTGCTCCATCAACATGCAGCATAATATGCAGTCTTAAAATTGTATATATCCAGGTTCGAGATGAACACTGAAGTCTGGCCAAATATGTCTTCAAGTAATGATGTCTAAGATAAGCACTGTGTATTTTTAGTAAAACTTACATCTCATTGTACAAGCACCATTCTAGTGTTAACTTTCCTTTTCTAGATCTACCTAATTGCCCTTACTTTGCCTGAGCACAATCTTGTACAAATATTTCTAAAGTGTACTTAAAGCTAAGAAATGCTTAGGAAAGAAATACAACCTGAGTTATTTTTGAAGATAATAGATTCAGCTTATATACAAATATTATAGCTGCAAGCATTTTTACTCATTGTAGGTGTGGGCCTTGGTATGAGGGAAGATTGGATAGTACAGCCTTTAGGGTGTTTAAGCAATTGTCAAACTGTGTCTATCTATCAGAATGATTTTTATGCAAATAAAACATAATTGGAAAAAATTATTCTCTGGACTAGGCATATTTTATCCCTGTGAAACTAGAGGGATTACTGGCATTTTGTTCTGAGCTGCTCCTCTAGTATTACTGGAGAAACAGCAATCAAACATTGAACATTTATTCTATAGCAACTATGCATTTTTAAAATGTAGCCATATAACACTTTTCAGATTTTAAGGTCACATCAAGTTTTGCAGGCACCAAATGGTTTCTGTTGCTTTTGCCCAAGCTCATAGAGAAGCATATACAGGTAACTCACTTTAGCATTTGTTGGTGCATTGATTGCTGTTTTTAACTGCTCACAGCATATACAGAAATGTTTTTAGAATTGCTGAGCCATACATGACATGAACCATGGAAGAAATAGATACTCCCTATGTGAATAGCCTCCGCATCTATGACATTAAATTATATTTCACAATTCAAATCTTAATCTTATTCTGGTTTAATTGGGTTTTAGTCTTATATGTCTCTGCATATCTACTTTCTCAAACTGTTTCTTCAAAAGAATTAAAACATTCTCAAATATCTACTTTCAGAGTGAAAAATGCAAAATTCTGTTGCTTGGGAAAAAAATCCTGATGAAAAGGCATCTGAAATACTGAAGAGGGTTTTAAATATACCACACAGTAGGTATTTCTAGCACATGAAACCAGTATCCACGGTTGTGAGAGTAAAAAAATACCTACTTGATTCCTTATTTCAAATGTTTGTACATTCCATCAGGCATAAGTCTAGAGAATTGGTCAAAATCTCAGTTAAGAGGTAATGATGTATAGAATTTTCATCAATTTCTTCTACATTTTGAATAGGCTATTTGAAAGTAACCTGCTGTTAAATAAGGAAAACAGTTCTTATATGATTGGCAAACCCCAACCCAAACCAACAAAGAGCTACAATATTGAAAAATGTTTATATTCTAGAGTGATTGTGGTTTTAACAATTGAAATTCTTTTTACCAGGTAAACATCATGTTGGAAAACACTATTTTACAGAGGCTATAGTAACTACACATAAGTGAGTTGTATATTGAGAAGATACATGGGAAGCAAGGAGAGGAGGAAAGCTAACTTTTTATACTTCTCTAATAGTAGAACATCAGTCTCTGCTTTATGTCCTGTGAGAGTGCATGCTGTATTTGCTCAAGAACACACTGTTACTGCATTCATTTAGTGTGGTATGAACTGCCCAACGGAGGTTGTTTCTGGTTGTGCAGAAAGAACTGACATCACATCTTCTCCCTCTTTCACTCTTTAATTACTAACATCCCGAGGAAATCGAGTGGTCTTACCTATGTGTGACTGTTCATGTAGTCACAGTTAGCGCAAGGTATTCCATTCACTTGATGAACTTTAGCATGATGAATTCTGTTGCACAACCAAAACTGTAATTTCTGGTCACAAGAATGGCAGTTGTTTGCTGAAGTTGCAGAATAAACAGTGGCAATCATTGAGCTGCATCCAGGTGCAGGAGGTAATGTGCGAAACTTTGTCACCGTTGCTGAGCAAGAATAAAAATTTCACAAAAGCAGAGCTAGATATCTGTATTGGGTTTATGTAGCAAGGTTTTTTGCAGTGGGAAAGATGCAAAGGTGGCTTCTGTGAGAAGACACCAAGGACTCCTGCCACGTCAGCCAGACAGCTTCAAAACAGACCCACCGCTAGTCACAGCTAAGCCCATCAGTGATGCTGGTGGCACCCCTGTGAGAACATCATTAAGACAATGTGAAAAACACTTCAGTGGAGCTGTGAGGGAGTGGAGTGAGGAAAATGTGAAACAGTCAAGATAAGTGAAGAAGGAGTAGGAGGAGGTGCTCCAGGCAAAGATCATCCTATGAAGAAGACCATAGTGACGCAGGTTGTCCCCCCTGAAAACGGAGGACTTCACCAACGGTAAAAACAAAGGAGGGATTATCAAATTTTTAGGTACTACAGTTAATAGAAAGAGTTCAAATAGATACATATATGCTTCACAGGACAACATGAAGGCAATTTTTAATTTCTCTCTGTCAAAACAGAAGATGTCTAGCTTTTCTTTGAATTTCAGGTACATCTCCCTGCCACAAAAATCAATGATCACCAAACCTCTTCTCTGCTTCTTTGAAAAAACAGATCAATGGAGATGGGCTTTCTGGCAGAAAGTGCATTTCAAATATGTAAGCAAGTGACTGACATCCAAATCCACTCATCTGCTATGAGAAACAGACGTTGTTGATTTTCATTTATGACGTTCCAGCCTATGGCATTGGAATCAATCTCTGCTAGACATAACCAGATGGGAATAAAGTGCTTATCATTTACTATTCGAGAACTTTGACATCAACTGAATGAAGATTTACACAAGACAAGTGCTTGCTGTTGAAATTCTAAATGATGGCTATAGTTATAATGTGAAGTTTCACACAGATCACAAGTATGTTCTAGAGAAAGAGAAGCTCACATTGCCAGTCACATCTTGATGACTGCAGAGAAGACCCCTTTGGTTGCACAGCTGTTTGCAACCCAGAAAAGCCAACATGATGAGCTGGCTGCTAATGTAAATGTCAAAGTATTTACACCTCCATCTGAAAAGCTGATGCTGGAGTCCTTCCCTGACTGGTTTGTACAGGTTAGAAATTATTGTCAGTGATCCAACAGAAGCACAGTTCAGGCTCAAGAGATAGCCAGAAAAGAAACTGGTGGCCAGAGTAATTCCTTTTAATTCCTCAGCATGAGCAGACTGTGACAAAAGATTCTTCTTGTAAGGAAATATTATTCTTCCAGAATGAGCAGTCTAGACTCTGGACTGGGCCATGCTCACACTCAGCTGGGAGCAGACAGAAGGCAGGAACCCAGGGCAATAAACTCAAATATATTGAGGAGAATGGAATTCTCACCATGTTATACTCTTCCCAGCAACGGCTTAGGGACCATAATAACTCATTGCAACAACTTAGTACTGTTGCCTGAGGACAACTGGTATAGTTGACCATAGATACAGAACGGTATTGGAAAGGAGAGTACAATACTAGTAAAACGGCTAATAAAATTATTAGAGAAGGAAACCAACTCCATAAAGATGGAAACTGAAGAAA
>NW_008688544.1:46906-66364 GCF_000695815.1 Acanthisitta chloris | reverse complement strand
AGGAACTGACTTTTGACTGCAAATGAAAAGTTCTGCAATAGTCTTGCAAAAAAATCCGAAGTAGCAAACAATTTTTGGGCTCTCAAGATTATCACAATATCTATTCAAGTAGACTCTTCCTCTAAGTCCAGTGATGAAAACATCCCAAATATTCCCTGCATCATAGAACTATTCAGGATTTGATATTTGATCTTTAGTCAGAGGTGGAGGAAATACTAAGATTAAATAAAATAAATTTTCATTTACATCTCAAGTATCAGCTTACAGAATTTTCCTACTCTATATTATGTGTCTGAGATTTTCTCATGATGATAATAATTTATTGACTCCATTAAAGATTTAGAGATCTCACCAAGACACATGAAATGCAATTAAACTTTGACACTAATGACTTTGATCAAGTAAGGTCAGAGACAATACATGCACCTATTAATTTTTCATGAAGTAAACTTCTTGCCTTGATTTCAGAATAAGAGGGAGAAACTCAAAGGACATGATATGTCAACAGTGTCAGACAGAATTTTTTAAAATAATACACAAGTGAATCACTTGATGACATGAGTCACACAAAAGCCATTCAGGTTCAAGTTGTTGTGACAACTGTGCTAGCAACAATTTTTCTCTAGATACTGTCAATGTTTAATCTAAAAAATAATTGGAATTACACTTTTGTTTTTCAGACTCTCTGTTTTGTACTGGAATTGGTTTATTTACTCTTGCAACAATAAAATAAATATTTGTATTTAAGAAAATAGAATATAATTAAACACTACAAATATAAGTAACTATTTATCAATGAAAAAAGTTAGAGTAATATTCTAAAGCATTCTTTTGAAGCACAGAATAGATATGCTGTAGGATTCTTCTGAAATTAAGTTAAAAACTATATTACAAGCACTCCACTGGTAATGAGGAGTAGCCTAAATATGGTAAATTAAAATTATAGAAATAATAGCACCTTTTTTATATATATTTTTAAATAACTCCAACAGCCATTTTTCTGCATCAGAATCAAGAAATGTGTTAAAATTTGAAATCACACCAGTACATTGTTATCCAGCATCTGAGAATTCACTCCCAAACTGCTGTCTCCATCATTTCAGGCTTGCTCAAAAAAGTAGACTGGACACACTGAGTGTGGGTGTGAGGGTGCTTCTTTATTTTTTGTGTTGTTTTTCTTGCCAAAACAGAAAACATTTTTGACAGCATTCAATACTGAATATCATTTAACCTCTGTGAGAATACCCATGTAGTGTATAGTAAATCACACTCCATCATAATAATATCAAGCATCTACAGAGGGAAGTCTCTTGAAGATATATCTTGTGAAGACAACACCATTTGAGCTAGTAAAGTAAAACCAAAACATAGCCTAAGCAAAATACTTGGTACAGCTATTCCCAAATACAGTGGAAAATAGCAAAAGGCCTGCTTCCAAATATGAAGAAATTCTTTAGCAATTATTGAGAAATTTCTTTGAAATATGTTTTCAGTGCACAAATTTTGCAGCTTTTCATAATCATTTTGCACTTCAATCATACCTTCACATGTGTATGTTCAGATACATACATGCAGATGTTTATTTATTTAGTTAGCTAGTTATTTATTTTCAGGAGATCATCCTAAGTAATTTCCTATCTCTCATGTATTGTTTCCATCGTTTTAAGTATTGGTGTCCTCTGTTCTCAAGAGTCTTTGAAAGAAAAGGCAGTTGGGAATTTGCTGGAATTCAAAACACTGATTTTATTTTTCTAATGCAGCTGTTTTCTGCACAGCTATCTGTTCACAAGCTTTACAAATAGCAATAACACAACATAATAGTTAAAGTTACTTGTGTCACCTCTACCACTTTCTATGGAAACAGTTTAGCGAATCATTAGCAAATGTCTATAAATCCGACAACACAATATAAGGATCTGGGGATAGCTGATGATATTTTGTAGCATCAAGAGGAAAATTTTGTGTGCCACTTATTCTCTTTTGGTCACACGTCTGCAGATGACAGATATTAAAAACAAACAAAACTGGTTGGTCTGTTAGGTCAACTCCTATTTTGATCAATGATCAAGGCAAATTTTGAGAGATATTTTTGAATTTACAAATGTTGGTATTTTATAATAAACAAACAAGTCTGCATTAACCAGTACAGATTTCACCATTGTACTTGTCAAATCTTTAATTATCGTCTCTATCTTTAATTAATAATTTATAATTAAAGTCTCAGCTCTGTGCCAGGCAAGATCATGGAGCAGGTTCTCCTGGAAACTATGCTAAGGCACATGGTAAACGAAGAGGTGATTTGGAACAGCCAACATGGCTTTACAGAGGGAAAATCATGCCTGAAAAATCTGGTAACCTTCTATGGTGTGGCTACAACATTTGTGGATAGAGGCAGAGCAACTGACATTGTCTACTTGGACTTATGCAAAGCATTTGACACCATCCCACATGACATCCTTGTCTCTAAATTAGACAGACATGGATTTGATGGATGGACTACTCTGTGGATAAGAGCTGGCTGGCTGGTTGCAAGCAGTGTTGTGGTCAATGGCTCATTGTCCACATGGAGATCAATGACAAGCGGTGTCCCTCAGTGATTGGTTCTGGGGCTGATACTATTCAACATCTTTGTTGACAACATGAACAGTGGGATTGAGTCCTCCCTCAGCAAGTTTATTGATGACACCAAGATGTGTGGTGTGGTCAATACAGTGGAGGGAATGGATGCCATACAGAGGGACCTTGGCAGACTTTGGAGGTACGCTGATGTCAACATCATGAAGTTCAAGAAAGCAAAGTGCAAGGTCCTGAGTGACAGCAATCCCAGACACACCTATAGGCTGGGCAAAGAAATCACTGAGAGCAGCCCTCCAGAGAAGGA
Organism: Acanthisitta chloris; assembly: GCF_000695815.1. Lineage (NCBI taxonomy): Eukaryota > Metazoa > Chordata > Aves > Passeriformes > Acanthisittidae > Acanthisitta > Acanthisitta chloris. The sequence goes on along the minus strand of NW_008688544.1, from coordinate 63,483 downwards.
CTTGGGGGTGACATTTGATGAAACACTCAACATGAGCCAGCAGTATGCACTCACAGCTTAGAAAGCCAACCATGTCCTGGGCTGCATCAAGAGGAGTGTGGCCAGCCGGTCAGAGGAGGTTATTCTCCCCCTCCGCTCTTGTGAGAACCCACCTGGAGTACTGCATACAGTTCTGGCATCCCCAACATAAGGACATGAATCTGTTGGAGCAAGTCCAGAGAAGAGCCACAAGGTTGGTAAGAGGACTGGAGCACTTTGGCTATGGAGAGGCTGAGAAGGTTGGGGCTGCTCAGCCTGAAGAAGAAAAGGTTGCATGGGGACCTCATAACAACCTTCCACTATCTGAAGTGGACCTCCTGGGAAGCTGGAGAGGGACTCTATTAGGAACTGTTGTGATAAGACAAGGAGTAAGGGGTATATATAAACTGAAATAGGGGCAATCAGATATTAGAAAGAAGTTTTTCAGTTTGAGGGTGATAAGACACTGGAACACACTGCCCAGGAAGGTTGTGGATGCCCAAACCCTGGCAGTGTTCAAAGCCAGGTTCAATAAAGCCTTGAGCAACCTGGCCTAGTGGCAGGTGTCCCTGCCCATGGCAGGGAGGGTTGGGGCCAGATGATCTCTAAGTTCCATTTCAACCCCTTAACATGCAATGATACTATGATACTATGATTATCTACTACTATACTTGTTGTAAACATGCATATGCAGAGCTAGAAGATACGAAGTCTAAGCCGATAACCTAACCAGTAGTTTACTTCCATTCCTAACTGCAAGGATACTATCATGTTGCAGTCTCAGCCTTCAGCATAAATCTTAGTGACTGCACATGGAACACTCCGCAGTGTGTAAAGGAAAGCGTTGCTATTCATTATAAGGCACTGTGCACATTTTCTACATGGGGAATTATGTGCGATCTCTTTCAAGGACATCAAAGGAACTAAGTGAAGCATAATAGTTTTTTGTATAAATAGTACATATCAAAGCCTTGTTAATGCCAATCACTGAAGTATTTCTAAGGATTAGTTTCTTTGACACTGTTATAAAAGGAAGGATGCAATATGTTGTTTTCTTAGTACAGGAAGCGTAAAGCATGAAGTTAAAATTTCTTCTGCTGTAGAAAAAAACGCCTGTATTCTGATCACAGAATGGTGAACACAGCTGCATTTTGGATTCAAGGTAACATTACTTAATTAAGTATATTTGAGAGTTTCAAAACATAATGTGCACTGAAAATCATTATTAACAGATGTCACATCTTCAGCATAGTCTCATTATGGACATCCTTATCTCTGACAATAGTCTGAGGTTGACAGTTTTAATTTAGTCCTTTAAAGTTAATGATTATAGAAATGCAATAACCTAAATCCACAATGGGATCTCAGTGCTACAGGAGGCACCACCTCTCCTAAGGAATATAAGGCATTCAGTAAATCAAGCGTTGATTATTAGGTTCTACACAAATGAAAATTTTATCAAAGAGAGTTCATTCTGCACAGGTTATTCATGATTGCCTTTATGGTAGGCCAAGTCTTTGGCTCTGTTACAGGGATGGGTGGATACCTATTTTTTATCAACAACCTTAGAGAACATTTTGTGAACATTTGTCCAGAACTTACATGATCAGGTCAAAATCATCTTCCTCATGATGGAGGAGTGATAGAGATTTTGTTGTAGCCAGATGGATAAGCATGCACTTGTTGCAGTTCAAACAATAAACTAGGTGCCTTATTCTTGTAGACATTGTCAAAGAAATTCACTTCATGTAATATCCCAATGTTAATGCACCTCCTTAGAAGTGGAGAAGATTCTTTCCTGTTCAAGGCTGAGCAGCAGTTTTAACATACAAGTGTTCAGACCAGGCAGTTCCAAAATTGGGGAAATTATGTTCAGGAAGAAAACTCAAAGAGTTCTCTTTGTGCTTACCTGGCTATTTTACCCCGAGTTACTGACTAATTAGGAGGAAGAAATGAGCCCTACAGTCAGTCTTGGAGGCAGCTGTGTCTTGGGGAAAACTTGACTGTTATCCCCACTCACTTGACTGGTTTTTAAGTTCTACTTAGGCTTAGATATGAGTTAACCTACCTGTCAGTTCAACTGTCAGATACATAGGGATACACTTTTTGATGCCTACGAAACTTGTGAAATTACTGAAAGCTAAATATTCAGAGATACAGCTCTAAATTCCTTATATGTGTATAGCACGGATAAAGTAGTCATACATAAAATGACAAAGTTCTATCTCAGTCATATGGCTTATTCAGTCATTTGTATAACAGTCTACATCTGAGAATGTATTTTTAACACCAAGCACTTCTGGAGGACTTTTTATCTTCAAAGTGCCTTTCCAATTCTGAATCTGGTGATAGTCCTTATTTTATGGACTTTGATACTTGATGATGAACCCATACCACAGAAAATCATTACTATTAACTGTCTTAATGAACATTTTGAGGGAAGAATGAAAAATAACTACAGAAATATCTATATAAAAGCCCTTTGAAGGGGAAAGAAGGGAATAGCTTCACTTCCTGTCCTGAGGATGGAGGTTTTCCACACTGTTCTTCAAGTTAAAAAGAGATCAGCATGTCTAGAAATTAAATTCACCCATCACGCAGGAAGATGCCAGTTTTGCACTTGGGGACAGCAAAGATAGCAATGAATTAAGAAAAATTTCATAAAGATTTTATGTTCAGGGCTAGACTGAAACAGAAGACTAGCCATATTATATTGTGTCTCAATATAAGTGGGTGATGTTTTTCCCTCAAAACACGTTAGAGTTGCCAGTAAAACTCCTCACTCTGAGATACCTCAAATATCAGTCAAAAACACCCACAAACTCATGTAGGTGTTTACCTATTGATTCTCCATGGATTCAAGAAAATATTTCTTAGTCTTAAGACAGGAAATGGCTCCCTTCCTGCTTATTTTGAAGTCTGTTGTTCTGCCTTGTGAGAATCACAATGGAAAGAATATGAAATACTTTTGGCAAAGGTATGCTTTTTTTTGCTTATTTGTTTTCTTTCAGAAGGCATACAAATTTTAAATATTTGAAATCAACAGTATAGACATTTTGAAAGACATGTAAGACATTTTCAAAAGATTTTTAAAGGGTTTTTTTCATTCAAAATATTTACCAATTTCATTTGAAAATATTTTTACAATCTCCTTGTAAGGATGCCAAATTTTCCCTTTATCTTCAGTTTTATTAGCAACGAATTACTGATCATTATGCTAAAAAAACGCTCAGCAAACAAAACCCAAAACCCAAAAACCTTAAAACATGATTTTACTCTGAATGGGGATATTTTTCCTCAGTATTGCTCATATGCCATAGTTTACTTAACTCCAATCACCATTATATTAAGCAAAATGCCATTTATGATCTAATTTCCTCACTTACCTCCTACAGCAAGAACTATATTGAGGTTTCCCAATACTCCAAATCATCATTTAAACCCACACATCATTTTTAAGGCTGCTATCATCAGATCCAAGCATTCGTAGGATAGTCAAGAGACACAGGTTTTGGTACTTAAAATACTTTATTTCTTTATGGCCTTATTTTACTATTTGTCAGTTTAAGGTGGTTTAAGTTTCTTTTCTCCTTTATTTCAGCAAAATTTTAAGAACAAATTATCTGAACAGAGAAACAAAATGTACATTGCACAGAAAGGTAAGAGAAAAAACCCAACAACCCAACCAAAACCAAAACCCTTTGCCAACATTACCAAGATTGGTTCAAATAGTTTTGGTCCTCTGGGAAAGAGAAAAATAAATTTAATTCAGAGCCCACAGTCATAAATATTCATTATGCTTCCTTTCCTATCTGGAAATGCATCAATTAATTAATTAACTATTCATAGAAGTACTTTTTTTCCCTCTCACTTTCCATTCAACTTCTTTCCATATTTGAATTCTTCCTCCTGCAACATTTAAAATACTTTTTGCCTCTACATTAAGTGGGAATATGCATTTACATTAGTAGAGAAATGATTAGTAAACAAATATGATCATGGTTATGGTCTGTGTAAGAAGGAAAAAGAAGGGGAGGAGAAAGAGAACCATGAATTAAAATTATGCTGCCATGACTAAAATATGCTTAACTTTCATATCTGAATATTATGAGGGCCTAAAAGAGTTATGCAAATACTGTGCATTCTTGCACAACATTCAATAGGTGGTCAAATGATGGAGTTGCTGCACTGAAGAAGAAAAGTAATAACATATTTGTCGATAATATATTCCTGTGGATAGCTTCATCTGGAAGCAATCAATTAAAGGTGTTAAAATTTTGGTTTATTACAAGATCTACAGGTTTGCACGTAGAGTCTTTCAAAAAATAAATTCAGCCAAGCTTTTTTTCTGTGATTTTAGCAATAATGAAGTTCTACTTGATATGAAAAAGCAAACAGTTCATGTTTCTTTGATGTTTTACACCTTATTTATTAATGTGAAGGGAACAAGAGTCCAAAATTTTTAGGACATTATTAGCTACATGCACAAAAGAGAATTAATTATAAATTATAGTGAGGCACTGGGACTTCAGAATGAAAGTCGAAATGTGTTCAGATGTGAAAGTTGTAATTCTTGTTATGGCTTCTAATATGGAAGGACCAAAAAATGTGAAATATGAAATATACATAACTAAGGATAGGAGGAGCAATACAGATGTTTTACTTTTAGCAAAAGTCATCTTACAATTTTGTTGAATTGATTGCACTGAAAATGTCAGGAATTATGTTGTCTGTATTTCACTAAGCTTGCTTTAAGGGATGAGGCTTTTCTTAAAGGATGGGCAAATATTAGGTGATAGTCCTTTTTGCTCTAGAATTATTTGATAATTAAAGAGAGTGAAGTAAAGGACAGGATTTGAGCAATTTAATTTAGGGCCATATAAAGACATATTAATCAATTAGGGCAATTGATTAATAATTCTCGGCTAAAAGGTCACAAAGGATTAACTTAGTTCAATATTTTTTTTAAATTTAAATGAAGTGCCAAACATTCATGTAGGACAGAAGGGAAAATCAGTAAAAATTCTTTGGTATGGATAGTTAACTGGTTTTCCATTGAATGAAGAAAGGTGGCTTTGGGTTTTTGCTGGATTTTTTAAAAAATATTTAATTCAATTGAATTCATAAAAACACAGTGCTCATGACGTTCTACTATGGCTTTCTCTTTTCCTTTTCTATATATGAAGAAAGGATTCATTTTGGCCCAGGTGTTTAATGGAGACAAATCTACTCAACAAAACTTTTACTTAGCATCTTTATCTAATCTAAAACCTTGTGCTCCTAATTATATAGAGTAGAACTGGATATTCAGTATACATATTGTAATTGTAAAAATATTAACCTATAAATCTATTAAGCTGATTTTACTAATTATGCCCCCGGCTTATTAATACACAGATTGATGCTGGGAGAGAAGAGAAGGCTAATTCAAACTTATTCTATCTTAGCATTTATGATGAGTGCCAGAGGTATGCACACACACTAAATTATGGAACTTACGTTGATAAATACTTGAGGAGGTAAGTCTTTTTATTATATTGATACTGCATAGCCTATAGCAGTATTCATATAAGTTTCAAACTCATTTGGTTGTGTTTCTACACTGCTGAAGGTTTGGGGTTTTTTTATTTAACTGCTTGATTTAAAAATTGTTATAGAATTAGCATTTGTCATTGGCCTCTATTTTCTCTTTTAATTGTAACTTCCCATGGAAATCAATGATGCCATTTAATGAAATGAAGAACTCCTAGCTGGATATTTTCTGGGCATTTGCAGAAGATTGCATGTTTCTCAGTGCATTTCAGTGGGAGACTTATGAGGCATAAAGTTTACTTTATTTTTCCCCATGATACCCCATCACATCTCAGTAGATAGCACTGTGTGCACAATAAGTGAAATGTTAAGCTCCAAAGTATGTGGTTTATTTTCAGTTGGTGATAAAGTAAATGTTTTTTTTTAATACAGTAAGGTTTATTTACATTTGCTTTGTGGTCTGTTCCTGTTTTTCTTTTTCATTTGATTCCTTATTCCCTCGCTGCTCACTTTTTTTCAACTATTTGTATGCACTTTGGGTTTTTCAATTACCTCCATATTACCTATTTGGGGAGCATTGTTTTAAATGTGTATTTTAACAACACAATTTGCTTTGACAGAATGATTTGTAGAGCTGCAGCAAGCCATTCACCAGAGATCTGAAATCTTGTGCACAAACTCCCTAGTCCAGCAAACTTTAATTCATAAGCTTACTGCTGTTCCTCTATTAAGGTAGTGATGAAATGCAAATCAGAAATTGTTCCGCAGAGCTTCAAAGCTGCTAAAAATGCATAAATGTTGAAATTCTACAGTACTATGACATTTACAGCATCATTGTATCAATCATCATTTGCTTTTAATTGGAAGCAGGTAGAGGAGAGTAAGGGGTGTAGATACATGCACGTTAGGTTGATAGAAAAAGAATGAAGAAGTCAGCAGTGCCCTGAGCAGCTTCTGCTTGATTACTAAATCACTTATTCTCTCTCTGCTTTTTCAAATCTTGTATTCATTTCACAATGGCATATTTTCAGTGAAAGGCAGAGAAACAAATGCCATCTCATCTTCACCAAAGGTTTGTTGGTTAAAGAACACCACAACAATCCAGTGCTCTGGTTACCAACACTTGCAACCCAGCCTTGTCAGTTCTTATATCCCCAAACAGTTGTATTTTAAAAGATCGCTGACCTCTTCTTTTCTGTTACTGGGCAGAGCTCAAAGTGTCAGCTTTGCTTCAGGGCAAGAATCAAGCTTATAACTCTTTATATTTGTTACAGGGGAGGGACAAAAATGGGAACAAAGTTAAAGCTCAGTTAACATTTTTTATGCTGGTCACAACAAGCAGATTGCTTACATTTTGTTTCTTATTCTGTAATGAAATTGTGAGTGTAACAAGACACAAGCATTTTATTTAGGTAAGTGAAAATTGAGGAAAACCACTGCATGTTTATAGGAAAATAAGAGCACATCACTGAAGTCTGAGTTCCTTTGGGACACCTAAATATGAAGTCTATACTTCAGTCTGAGGTCAGAATTTTATCTGAGGTTCTGCAGACACAGGACCTACTCTTGATATTTATTGTATATGGCAGTGGATGGCAGCAGCCATTATATTGCTGATACAGAATTATCTAAATTAATATTAAGTCTATGTCAGTGGAAATTTTTCAATAAAAGAATTATATTGCATTTCCAAAATGACCCTAATAGATGCTTAAAACTTATTCCATGTGGCAGACTCATAATTCTTTGAGGGGAGAGGTTAGAGAGAAGGACATAGCAGAAGATACATTGGTGTTTGTCAGGTTTCCCCATCTGCAGACATATTCACCCTGCTCTCCTTGGTCCCATTTTGCTTCTTGCAACTGCTTTCACTGGCACCAGTAAGCCACAACAATGTTTTTCTTGACATCAGAAATCTCTCATGGGCACCTTCAGATTCTCTGTCTGTTTCTCCTATTTGTCAGGAAAAAATAATGGTTTTAGTTGCTCAAGAAAAATAGTTTGTTTCTTGAAACATTTAAAGACACCCAGGCTTTAGTTGAAATGTAGTAAATTTAAGTGCAGGCCTTTTGTTTCATTGTAGTTTGACTTGTTAAATGCTTAGTACACCCATATACTAGGGTCCTTCAATGGTTTAATCAGTTCTAAGGTAAAAAACCACCAGAATATTCATAGTAATTAATTTAAATTAACATAAATCTTTTAATTAATTGATTGGGAAAATTTGTAATAGCTTCTTACTTAACCATATGATTAAAGGGAATTTCTAAGACAATGGAAAGAGAAAGACATGGTAACATGTCTAAATTTAAATACTTCAGAAGAATTTTAAGAATTTTTTCAATTTCTTCAAAATAGTTTTGAACTCTCATAAAATACAAAAATGTAGGTCCAAACTTTTACTTACTTGCATAAATGCCTTCTGTTCTTTATAGAAACAAAGCAGAAGAAGCTTAAACTTTACATTAATCAGGTTTTCTTTTTTTGCATAGCTATGCACAAATGTGGGTATGTAGGAGAAAAACACCATTTGTAGTTTTCTAAAATAAATGCATCTGCCAATAAATGAATCAATAAACATGGGAGTTAAAAATTATATTACTTAAATAATTTTTTAAGAAGAAAATAATATTTTTTATGACTAACTAGCAAGTTTAGAAAGAGTAGACAATTCTTTTGATTAAAAATGTAAAACATTTGTCAAGGACCTTAGCTTAGAACAGACACTCAAATGAGGAACACATACATCTTGCAAAATTCTTTGCTTTTTCTATGGCAGAAAATTTTAACTGCAGTGTCTGGAACTGCTTGTTCCCCAGTTTTAATGATTCTGAATTCTATATTCTAAATCAAGCTTAGTATAAAATAACCTCATTTCATATCAAACCCATAATTCAGTGATTACCTGTTCTATTTGAAGATTTAGATGTTTGAAAATAGTAATTTATTGGTTCCATCTTTGCTGTGACCTCAATTAAAAGTGTTCTGCCTATAATTAGTTTAATTAATTGTATTAATATGCTTGTTTAGGTGAATCTTTGCTTGATTAGCCACTTTAATCAAAGTAATAAAATACACAGAAATGGTTTATTCCATCAAGTTGCAAGCTGGGTCATGAAATCTGAGAGTTTAGCTAACTGCATGAAATACTTTGCAAGGAATTCAAATCTTTTTCCAGAATAAAACAATGACACAGATTTAACCCCACCTGCCCATTTATCCCCCTTCTTACAGTCTTATATAGACTCTAGTAGGTAGACACAATACAGTGCTCTATATCAAAATCTGTCAAAAATATCCATCTAAGGTTAGTCACATCTTATTTTCTTACTCATTTTTGTCTATATTTTTTTACCTTTATTTTAAGCAGTTCTTAAGTACCTGAAACCTTTTTCCCTGAATATGGCCTGAAGTCTCTAAAACTTGAGATTGCTGAGGTATGTGTTGTCACATGAATGTCTCTGCCTAACTGGAACTCAGAAATTAGTATGTTTGTGTGCAAGTCCCCTGAGGGGCTTGACCTCATAGCATTTGTCAGAGAATCTCTATCACAGATTAACAAGGTTGAGCATTCAAACAACACTGTAGTAGCTGCTGCTTTCTTTTCAAATGCTGTTACTACTAACAGCTTATTTCATAATAGCATAGTGGTTAGGGCACTTTTGCAGGAGGTGGAAGACTTGATTTTATTCTCACTTCAGTCTGGCAGGATTTGAGCCCACATCTGTTGTCAAGTTGTAGGCAAGGATGGAGATGAGGAAGGGAAGAAGGGACTAAAAAAACACTCTCTTTTAAAAGCTATGCTGGTCTACTGAAAGAAAGCAAGTTCCTTGAACCAAGACAGAGAAAAAATATGGGAATCAACATCTTTTCATACGGCTGATAGGAAGTAAACGTTCACAGGAAGTAACTTTCATGGAACATATAGGACTCAGAATTCAGTCCCTTATTTATATAATATACTTTAGATAGACATTGCATAAAACCCAGAAGTAGCACTAAAGAAAGTACCATATTCCATACTTCCAATTATGGGCTGTAGTTTTAATTTCTCTAAAGACTCTCATCAGAGTAGAAACAATTATATTTCAGTGTATTTCCTGTGCTGTGACCTACAAAATATAATGTAAGTGAGGAATCACATAATTTGCTTGCTTGTTTGCATTTAAAAAGAAAATTGTAAAATATTTTTCAGATTATTTTTGGTAAGCTACCTCATAGTTTCTTACAGATATTTCAATAATAGCTCCAGGTGACTAAGCAGTGGCTGCCACATTTTTGTACTAAAATTTGAAGTTTAAATTGCTCTCACTCTAGACTGCACTGCTGATTTAGAAGACTTTATGCATAATATTATTCCCTACATTTACACCCCAATTACACTGACAATCTAAAAATCTGACAAGGACTTTCTATACTTTTTGCTGCTTTCTAATTACCAGAGGGTGATTTGAAATTTCTCAGTAGGATCCATTCCCAACCCAGGATTCTCCAATTTAAGTCTCCCACCTTTATCCCTTCTTACTATTTGTTCCTTTACTAGCAAACCTGACTGAAACTTGAATCTTTATGTAGTTTTTGGTTAATATTACTCACATATGCAAAATTAGCAGTTTGAAATCAAAATTCATAATTCAATGGTATGGTGACTGCAGTATTAGCTGGAGGTATTTTCATCTCTTCAGGGAGGATATAGAGATAGGATTTCAGGTGATAGAATACAATGAAATACATTATTATTTGAAAGAACTGGGAAGCTGCTTCAAAAATATTGATTTTGTGTACTGAAATGACTAGCAGTTCACGACATTTTATTTTCCTGTGAAATGACTGAACTATTTAAAAGGAAATAGTATCATTTTTTTGTCACAACACATTTCAAAAGCTTCAAAAATGAAATACTTCCAGGAGAAACAAAGCATATTTTAAAATAGCTTTTCATACAATTTTATGATTGGGATTGTTTGTTTGTTTTTAAATATCATCTCTGGCAAAAGTCCAACAGAATTTTTTCTCCTAAGCCACTTCTCGTGGCTGTATAATGATTCATAGAATCTTTTAGGTAATTGGATCCAACCATTAACCCAGTGCTGCCAACCTTACCACTAAACCATGTCCTTAAGTGACACATCTACATGTCTTTTAAATCCCTTCAGGGATGGTGACTTAATCACTTCCCTGGACAGACTGTTCCAATATTTGACAACCCTTTCATTGAAGAATTTTATTTATAATAGCCAATGTAAACTACCCCTGGTGCAACTTGCAGCCATTTCCTCTTGTCTTGTCACTTGCTACTTGGGAGAAATGATTGACCCCCACCTGGCTACAGCCTCCTTTCAGGCAGTTGTAGAGAATGATAAGGTCACCCCTAAGCCTCCTTTTCTCCAGGCTAAACAGCCTCAGCTCCCTCAGCTGTTCCTCATGGTGCTCTGGACCATTCATCATCTTTGTTGCCCTTCTCTGGTTGCTCCAACACCAAAATGTCTTCTCATGAGGAGCCTAAAACTGAACACAGGATTTGAGGTACAGCCACACCAGTGTGAGTAAAGGGAATGATCCCTGCCCTGGTCCTGCTGGCCACACCATTTCTGATAAAAGCCAGGATGCCGTTTGCCTTCTTGGTCACCTGGGCACACCGCTGGCTCGTGTTCAGAAGCTGTTCACCAACACCCCCATGTCTTTTTCCCCTGGGCAGCTTTCCAGCCACTCTCCCTGCAGCCTGTAGTTCTGAATGGGGGTTCTTGTGACCCAGGTGCTGGACCTGGCACTTGGCCTTGTTGACTATCATACAATGGCCTTGACCTATTGATCCAACCTGTCCAGATTCTTCTGCAGAGCCTTCCTACCTTCCTGCAGATCAACAGTCCTGTCCAGCTTGATGTCACCTGCAAACTGACTAAGGCTAAGAAGGGGGAGGTGTTTCCTGTTGCATGAATGTAAGTGGAGTCATAGCAGCTTGATACCCAACACTTGTTAAATGCTACCCCATGTTTCAGGCAAAATAATATGCAATATCAAACACAAACATAGGCTCTGCCTTGTGTCTAGTAGTTAAGATGAATTTGATATATTAAAGTATTTTAAAAGGACTGTGAAAGAGATATTGCCTGAGTGGTTGGGTTATAATTAATCCACTTGCTCCAGATCTTCAAATAAGATAAATATATTGCAAAGTTGTATTGCAGAGCAGAAAAATATTGTGAAATCTCAACAATATTAACACAAGCAGGTAAAAATGATCCTAGTATTGTTTATGGCTTAGATAAAATCTTAGGTATGAGAGTATATCACAGAGGAAAATCTTACCAAAGGATGAATAATCTGTATATATTATTATGCTGATTTATAAACATGTGAAATAATAACTTAATCCTTCAGAAATGCACCTTTTAGGATGTGTATATCGGGCTTACCCAATAACTCCCCAGAAAACCATTAACAGTTGAGTCAGTTGCCATTGGGTAACCATATATTTTTATTTATTTTTTTTTTAATTCTAAATATTATGGAGAATTCTACTTAGACAACTGTCTTACAGTTTTTGTAATCCTGTCATTATGCATGAGAAAAGGTTATTCCAGGAGACCTAATATATAATTTTCAGCAGACTGAATGCAGTCAGTTGTATTGGAGACCTCTAACGCTACTAACCAAAAGATGGTGCTCATGCATTCATGTATCTGCAGGGTAAACCAAAGGGGTAACAGAGTCAAAATAAAATTCAACAAGTGAAAGTATCAACAGACTATATTTTCATAATTACTTCCTAGAATGAATTCCTTTTTCCTGCTTGATTAAATATGTGTTCATATAAATGCTTATGATAGCAGAAAACGGGCTGAAGGACAGGCTATGACGGTTATCAAAGAAAGAATCCATGGCAAGAAATAATGTAGTAGCACCAGATCTTGTCTAATACCTGGTTATAAGCATCAAATATTATACAATACCCGGTTATAACCATCACATATTACACAATTCTTGCCACATTTTTGTACTATGCTAAAATTGTACTATACAACACTGGAACTACGTACCTTGGTCTCTGTTGGGTGCATAACTTTTTTAAAAAAAATCAGTACAAGAAAAAAACACACCTTTGTCTTTCTTCATCTTGATAAGAATACATAGCAGATAAAAGTTCATCATAACTTAAAGGCTGTCCTTAAATCAATCCATGGATCTCTACAAAGAACTTTCCTTTCATTTCTTTATACTTTTAAAGTACATTGACTGCATGAATTCTTTTAAAAGAAAGTCTTAATGCCATTACTGTCTGTCAATAAAGGTTTTCTGCTCTGCAAACAAGTGAATCTCTGCTAGTGCTAACCACTGCAAGGCAATGGGCATCCTAAAATGCATCCAGAGTCTTTGAACACATCACTATATTAGTCAGAGCTAAGATACTGGAGACCAGAATTGGACCACCTAATTCACCTAACTTTATTTGCATGTATTGTTGAAGATGAACAATGAATACAGAGTTTCACATAAGAGACAAGTGTGTGAAAAAGAGTATCATGACATTACAATTGTATTTCCATTCTGATTTCTGTTTCAGAGACAAAAGACTTAATAACTTCACTAAGGCCCACACTGTGTGTGTCAGGGAGGAGCAAAAGTGAGGATTCTCCACAAGGAAAGATAAACCAGAAGCTGATGGTCACCACAGCACAGGCAGGAATCTGGGAAGTTCATTCCCAGTGAAATCAATGAGGCTTACATTTCTAACTATTTATATGGAACTATTATTTAGAAAGTTAAAGTAGGACTTACCTGTAAAATAAGTATTTAAATCCCTCAAACTAGTGCATCTCAGTACCCAAGGCTGTAAGTCAGAAACCTTGCTTACCTGCCCGCCAGACTCTGTTTGCCTCTTAGGACAATCAGAAAATGAAATATTTCCTCTTATTTTTCTTTCCCTCATCATCCTCAGAGCCCCATAATGACAACTACCACTTCTTTGCAGGATTTTTATGGAAGTGGAGTTCCCTACTTCCTTTCCATTCATGGCTTTATGACTGTCATAAGACTTATTTTTATGTTGGATGGAACCTGTGTTCTTTTTTACTTAGTATCAGTGGGGATTGATAAACTGCTGCTGTTGCTCTGGAAAGTACAAATATGTCTGGGCTTCAGTGACTATGTAATTTATATGAAAAAGATAATTCACTAAACTACATAGCCAGGCTCTGAAGTCAGGATTGGGACCTACAAAATTCCATCTAATGAGTGCCCTACACTGTAGACTAGATAGTTATGTTCATTTTCACTGCACAGTGGAAGAGTTTCTAATTGAGAATTTTCTTCTTCCTTCCTATTTCCCTATTCCCTACAACTAAACTGTTAAATGCTTTTGCCCTAAAGCATTTTCCCATGATGTGGCTCTTAATTCCTCCCAGGTGGATTAGGAAACTGAACATTCATCTCAGAAATCAGTGTTGGAGCACTTTAAACAGTCACCATACTCAATACATAGATGTAAATGTCCCCTCCCTGTGGGGTTTTTTCTTGTTTGTTTGTTTGTTTTTATTTGGTTTCTGGTTTTGGGAGATCTTGAGTTGCTTTGTTTGTCTGTTTGTGGGTGGTTTTGTTTTTACAAATAGCAATTTCCAGTTATTTAAACAAATCTGAGTTGGGAAGGATTTCTATTAAGGGATCATGTGGACTGCAGAATTTTTCTGGCCACAGATTATGCACTTTTCACAAGAGGTATTTTCTAAAGAGCAGTGAAAAACCAAACAAACAAACAAGCAGGTAAAACTACCTGCAACATCTGTTGCTAACCTTGCTCACCCAAACATAACAAAATTAAAATGCCTTACAGTTTTGTTGAACAGTAAATATAATTATAATAATAAATCACTTTTATACCAAGTATCAATATATTCAATCCACACTTCAAAAGTCTGGCAATATGACATGCAACTGAAAGTGGTAGATTTAATGAAATATTTGAATAGTCATAATATCAGAGCAGCAGCAACTCTCCACATATTTCCACACCAAAATTATTTTCATCAATGTAATTGTAAGCTTATGTTAATAAACTGTTTGAGTCATGTCACCTTAAGCTACCAGAAATTCTTCTATCATTACATCCAACAGTGAATTACTTTAAATCCTCTTGCATTGTCTCACAAAGGCCTATTCCCCATGCAGTATGGTTAACACACATGACTCTGAAATCTCTTTACAGAGCCATAGTTTCAGTAATATATTTGCTAAATTTGTGCTATGTACATCAGGGCCTAAACTTTGCCCATGAGCATTCCTTCAAAGTTCATGTATCTGCAGGCAGAATTTGACCTTTCAGTAAGGTTAAGCCTCTGGGTTTTTTGCTCATATTTTGAATTATTCTGTTTATTTTGAATTACCTCACTCATAATAAATTAAAGGGATTATTTCTTTGAAAATTGTAAAGTTTTCTACTACTCAGAGAAAATTTGTATACAGCCATTACAATATCTGAAGAAACAATTAATGTCTTAAATGGTTTCAGTTATTTTGTATGCATTTGGTATCTCTTTTACTAATACAAGTGTCTTTTTAACTCACACAGGACTTACAAACTCCAAGTGTATTTTTTAATCTTTGAAAATGTGTCTGAAAGAATAAACTTCATAACTGGTATATTTTATTACTTTTAATATTTAAAGTACTCTAATCACTGTTTTAAAAGTTTGGGCTTTTTCACTCACCTATTAAAATGTCACAACTGCCTAGAAATACATTGTTAGGGAAGATAATTTCTTCATTTGTTTAGTTTTGTGGGATTTGGGGCAGGGGGTGGAACTTTTGGAATATTAATTTAGCCACTATATGCTAGTGAGGTGCACATCCTCACGATCCAGTCCCAGGTTTCTTTTTAGCAGCAGAAGCAATGTGTGCTCCCCTTACACAAAGCTTGTTGCAAACCTGTAAATGAGTTCTGGGACAGAAATGCTTCAGGGAAGTTGCACATCTAGTTTATGGAGTATCCACCCTGTTTCTGTACCTAAGAGTGTAATTTTCAAACTACATCATCTGTGTTAACTTTCAATGGCATTTCCTTGTCCAAAACCAGATTCACTGTGGAAAATCACTAGCAACCATAGTATGCAGAAGAACAACTGCAGTATAGTTCTGCAAGGTATATTGCCTTCATGCCCTGCTTAACACATCCTTTTCAGAGTGCTGATTCTGATTCTTAGTGTTCAGGAGTTACACTGTCTATATTTTAGGTAGAGTTTTTTCCTTTACATGCATAATCTGGTATAAGATCCTAAGGTTGGAATAGAGTTAATAGAGTTGCACCATTGTTATCAGGGGACATTCCCAGCTTGTTTGATATTCAACACAATCTGAAAAGCCTGTGTCTCTTGGTGGAGCACAAGGAATAGAAAAAAAAATACCCCAGCAACCCTCTGTAGTAGCTTTCTGAAACAAAAGGCAGTATGGCAAAACATATGCATGTTGGACATTACTAGCTGAAACCTCTACATTTCTGTCAATGTCAATTTCAGCCTTGAGATATATTTGTTCTATTCTTACCAATGTGCTGGTTTGAGCTGAAGTAAACTTTCTTCACAGAGGCTAGTATGGGGCTATGTTTGTGTTTTATGCAGAACACAGAGTTGATAATGCAGAGATGTTTTTGTTATTGCTGAGCAGAGCTTACACAGAGTCAAGGCCTTTGCTGCTTTCCGTACTGCCACGCTGGCAAGGAAGTTGGGGGTGCATGGGAGATTGGGAGGAGACACAGCTGGGACAGGTGACCCAAACGGACCAAAGGGATATTCCATACCATAGGACATCATGCTCAGTATATAAGGTGGGAGGAAGAAGGAGGAAGGGGGGACATCTGGAGTGATGGCGTCTGTCTTCCCAAGGAACCGTTACGTGTGATGGGCCCTGCTCTCCTGGAGATGGCTAAACACCTCCTGTCTTTGGGAAGCAGTGAATTAATTCCTTGTTTTGCTTTGCTTGTGTGTGCCACTTTTGCTTTCTCTATTAAACTGTCTTTATCTCAACCCATGAGTTTT
>NW_008688544.1:34652-46871 GCF_000695815.1 Acanthisitta chloris | reverse complement strand
GAATAAGTGGCTGCGTGGTTCTTGGCTGCTGGCTGGGGGTAAACCACGACACCAACAGCTCTGCAATTCTAAACATACTTTCCCAATTTACTTGTCTTTTATGAAATTCTTCACATATAGGACTCTGCAGTACTTAAGTGCTGTATCCTGTCATGAATGAACTTAAATGATGTGTCAGGCTCGGGCTGGCCCTACATGGAATGGATTCCAGCCTCCTTTATCTGCCTGTTTATGGTGCAAGATGATTTGCCTTACTTTTTCACAACATTTAGTAACATTGTGAGCTTCTTAATTTAAACACCACTAAAGATGACATTGACTGTCAACACAAATGCCAATTAATTTTGCAATAGAAAAATTATTTTAAAGAAGAAGTAAGAAAGCAGCAGACTGAAGATTTATCATTCAGCTCTGTGACATCCCATGGCCGTCATCCTAATAAGTTATCAGAGTTGCTGAAATATCAATTTGGCACATGGTTTCACATGATTGCCTGCATTCCTACTTAGGGCCTATTACTTAATTCTTCTGTCATTAGGAAATTAAATCAATGATTCTAGCCAGAACTGGAGATAGCCTGATATTTATATTTAAATTGACTATTAATTGTTGCATCAGAGAGCCATTCTGAAGCCTGAAGGACCTGAATTGGATAATGAAAAATGTGGTCATATTCATACAGACAAGTGGAAAGGAGGAGCAAATATAAAAATATACCAATGAGCAACTTTTCAGCATGCAATTGCATTGATTTTCCTGAGACAAAACTAAGAAAATAAAGCAAGCCCAAACAAAAACTTGTACATGCTTAATTAACTGTAAAGCAAAACCTATGGATTTTTTTCTCATTCCTGTCTTTGCTGGCAGAATCTCTACCTGGAAAACAGTGTCTGATCTCTAAACTGTTAAACAGCTATTATCTGTATTTCTCTCAGCTGAGGCACCATTAAGTATGAAAGCACATTTGTTTGCTCATGTAACCTCCTGCTCCAGATAGGTAATTAGCCAGAAGGCAACAGAAAAAAATTGCAAAGAAATGTGATCAGATATCTATGAACACACCATTTTAAGGCTAGATCAGGATCATTTTTCCAAAACAGCCTCAAATAAAATAAGAAAAGAAACTATTTAAAAGTCTTGATGTCATGTCTAGCATGTACGAGAGAGGGGAATGAGAAACAAGAAATCTATTGTATCTCCCAAATTTGCCATGTCCTCCTGCTTAGAAATTTGTTAATACTGTTTGGCTAGTTGAAAAGTGACAGAATAAGAAAATTTTGGGAAACAATTGCCTCAAGTGAATTCGCTCACTACCTAAAATGGAGGGGGAGAAATCTTAGTATAGTAAACCAGGCAAAACATATTATATAAATCCTAGGAAGAACATCTTTAGTTGTGCCAAGATGAAATTCACCTATTACAGTGTCCTGCTTCCCTGTACTGTACATCAGTCTGTATCGCCTTTTTCCACAAAGGAAATTATCTACATCACTACAGAGTCTTACAAGAAATGTATTTTCTCTATTGTGCTTAAATATACTAAATTCACAAATGCTGCTTCAAAAGCATGAGATAGTAATGCACTTGAGCTGTACCGAAAACCTGTGCAGATGCCATAGCCACTTGTACAGTATTTCCCAGACTCAATTGTAGCTCAATAAGATCTAATGAAATTCCAGATGAATGACAAGGTTCCTATTGTTTCTGGGGATGTTTGTCTGACTGAGGAAGTCATGGGAAAGAAAACCTGGAGCTATGACATGTTATTTTCACAGTAGCTCTATTAAACTTTTTTCCACTTTAGGGATCATTGTCCAAACAGTTACTGAGTATGTCCAGACCCCACAGCTAAATATTATTTGGAGGAAATAGTGGCAACATAAAACATAGATCTTGCTTTCTAAATGAGATACTGTAACTGAAACCTTGATTTATCTGCGAAATTACTTATTTGAAGGGATAAAATAGAAAAAAGCATTAAATTATTTTTCAACCTGAAGGCAAAATGCTTTCTTTAAATACAGAACATGTAGATTCTCCATCAAACACTATGTCACAAAAGAGCTTCAAGTAAGAGCATGAGTACCTCTAGATTCCTGTGTATCCCTAGGTACCCACAGTACAACAGTAGCCAGGGAAAATTCACCAGCTGTGTTGCTCATTAGCACTGTGGATGTGAACACATTTATGGGGGAAGTGGGAATGAACTTCTGATTTCCATGCCTTATTTGAAGGCTATGCTCTAGAAGCTGTCTTACAAATGAGACCTACCGTAGTGAAAAGAGGATGTGGTTTCAAGCCAAATGGAGTAATTTCTGTCAGAAAAACTAAGGTTAAGACATTTCTCATTTGGTTCTGTGCTCTACAATTTTATTCAATTCATTTTGCAAGAATAACAGATAGATCTGACAGAACGAAGACATAATTTGTAGACCAGGGAGTTAGTACACAGGAAACGAAGTTGTTTCATGTATCTCATTGGTTCAATGTTTTAAGAAGAAACCCTTGCCCTTTTTTATATGGTTTGTTTCAGGGGGTGTGTGTGCCTGTTTTTAAACATGCAATTGTAATAGGGAAAAGTCTGAATTAGAATCCAACAAGACATATACATATGTAGAGAGATACTTTCTTTGATGCAAAAACACAGAGAAATCTATTACTTATGGACATCACACGAGTATGGGCCTTGACACTGAGAGGAAAATTTGCTCAGAAGGAGACATATGAAATTGTTACCACTGGTAAAGAGAAGAAGGATGTGACAGACTTGTGGGGTGTCCCAGTGATCTCTGATGTTAAAATTTTAAACCTGAGCATTTGGCTTGCTATTTAAACTGTTTTTTTTTTAATGGTGCTGCAATTTTAAGACCCTATTGATTATACCTGTGGTGGGTTGACCCTGGCTACATGTCACCAAAGCCACTCTATCCCTCCTCTGCTCAAGTGGACAGGGGAGAGAAAATATAGCAAAAGGCACAGGAGTTAAGATAAGGACAGAGAGATCACAGACCAATTACTGTCATGGGTAAAACAGTTTGGGGGATTATTATCACCAGTTAAAATCAGAGCAGGAAAATGAGAAGAAAAACAATCTTAAAAACATATTCCTCTCACCCATCCCTCCTTCCCAGGCTCTACCTCCAGGTGGATCTCTACACTCTTGTTAACCTCCATAGTCTTCAGGGGGCCAGCCTGCTTCACCATGGTCCTCACCACAGGCTGCATGGGAATCTCAGCTCTGTTGCCTGGAGTACCTCCTCCCTTTCCTTCTCCACTGACCTTTGCTCCTCCCACAGATTCTCACTCCTCTCTTCTCTGACCACAATTACATGTGCACAGTAACATTTTTTCCTTCTTAAATATGTTATAACAGAGGTGTTACTACAATACCTGACTGGCTCAGCCTTGGCCAGCATTGTGTCTGACTTGGACCTGGCTGGCATTGGCTCTAGCAGCTTCTCACAGAAGCCACCCCTGTAGTTTCTCCCCCTCCACTACAAAACCCTGGCCACACAAACCCAATACAATACCAAATATAGTGGGTAGTTTTACAGTCAAATCAAAATGCCACAGTGGGAAAATTTCCACTGTTCACTGAAATTAGTGACAGTCAGATCTTAAAAACAAGAAACCTTTCTCTTTTTCTGAACATGGTGTCATCATGGCACTATTTGGGAGCTAAGAGCCTAATTTTGTGAATTACACTGAAAATAACACAAAAAAATCTGTCTGAAAACAGGGTTTTATTCAGATGTTATTTGTGTGACTTCTACAGCATGGCAAATGGATAGGCCACAAAAAAGTGCACACAAAAATTTACCAAGCCCTCTTCTGTAGTATCATTTTGTTCTTAGCTTTGAGCTAACTCCCCTACAGTAAGATGAAACTGTCATCTTGTGTTCCCTGTGATAAGCTTTTGTTTATGTTTTTGATTTAATTTTCTCTATTTTATTTTTTATAAAATTTCATGAAGTAAATTACACTGGATAAAAGAGACAGTATCCTGACAAAAGAGAACTGTATCCTTACTTTATGCAATTGCCATGGTATTCATCATAGTGTATTTATAATAGCATTATGAATTTGATTCATACCTTACATGCACAGATCTCATTAGCTGTCTCTTAAATTATTCCATCTTTCCACAGATCTTTCACTTCTGCCCAACCAACTTTATTCTCCATCAGCCAAACACATAAGCTTTTAGATATAATATTAGAGGTGTCATTCTGCTCTGGTAATTCAAACATCATCTGTCTTATCATATTTTCAGTTTCACAGCTCCCAAAGACATCTGGCTATACTAAAGTCAATGAGAGTTAGATACTTAATCTGCTTAGGTGCCTTTGAAAATCTCTTACATGCCTAATGACATATTTGGGCTCTTCTGTAAAATAAACTCCTGATTATTCTGTATTATCTTATACTGTCTTATACTGTAACCCTTTGGTGTGCAGATTCTCCTTGGCTAGAATCACGCAAAATAGTGAGCACAAGAAGATGGCTGTTTTTGTCAGCACTATCATTTATGATTAAAGGAAAAAAACCACAGTGGGAGAAACAGAGGTTTAAATAAGACATAGTACATACTTACAAAAGCATGTGTTCTAGGAATTTTTTAAAAAAAACTTAATAAAAGCACCTTATGTATATTATTAACAACACTACTCAATCATATCATTGTGCAAAAAGAGAGAGCAGTAGGAGGTATAAGACATACTTGTCTAGTAACAAACCATTAAAGTTATCCTGGAAAAAAATCTTATTTCCCTATTGAATTAGAGGGCCACAATTTGGCTTAAACTTCTTCACAGAGAGAGCTGGAAGCTCTCCATTTGCACATGGAAGTGCTATCAAATATTTGATAAGTGGTTGTGTGCAAATGACAAAAGAGTACAGCTCTTAGTCTATAAAGTTCTGACATTGATCACATTTGAGTGAGTCCTTGGTGAAATTTGTGGGGGCATTTTTAACGTGTGCTAGAGGAGTGAAGAAAGAGCTACAGATCTGTTTAAATCAAGAAAGCTCCTTTTAATCTGAGAGGATTGTGGGAACGCAAGGCCTAATTTCTTTATGATTTTAAAATTGACCAAGTTTGCAATAGTTTTTAGTGTTTTGAAGAAGCAAAGAGTACTGTTCTCTGTCAAGAGCAGAACAGGAAATTGCTGTGAAAGCCCTTCACAAACTAGGACATTGACAAAGCAAGACACTGTTTAGTTTTTTTCTTCTTCTGGAGCATGACAATTTGCCAGAATGTTAATTTTCGATTAAGTCTACTACAGAGTAGTACAGAATCTTTTGAGGTGTATATCAGGGCTTGAACAAAGCTGACTGAGTCCAAATATCAATTTTTCCTTAATTTTTGCCCTTAAACATTGAATACCTTTTTGCCATAAAGATGAATATTTAACTATCCATTTCCATAATTATCCTCAAAATGAACACAAATTTATTGAGAATTTGATCTAGAACCCCTATAACCATGATAGTTGTTACAATGAATTGTGAAGTGTTTGAGTTACACCTAATCAAGACACAATTTTAAAATCTAAAAGTTGTTAATTACCTCCTTGATGTTCTTTTGCAATAAAAATGTGAATTAAAAATGGAGAACATAGAGACATTTGCTAGTATATGTTACCCCTTGCTTTAAAGCTTGCTTCTGAATGACATTTCTGATCTGTGGACTTGATATTCCTAGGAAAGAAGACAGCTCCACCTGTTACATCAAAAATCCTGCTTCACGCAATAGCAAACACACTGTATATGTGCTAAGTTCATTGTTAGGCTCATTAAAATTTTATCAGTGAATCAAAATAAAATACAACTACTGTCATTAGTCCAATTTATGGCACTGTCATTACTGACTCCAAAAATCCTTGATTTCTTAAAAGAATGAAAATTCTATATACTTTAATCCTGTAACTCAAAAAGGAATTAAATATTAGCCATAAAAAAAATCAGTTATGATGAGATTAAGCCAACATACTTTACTGATTGAAAGTTACATAGCTAAGTATTTATCTGCTTGCTGACAGTCCAATCTATTTTAAGGAGACTAGTGTTTATTGTAAAATCAGTTAAAAGATAAAATACTGAATAAAAAAAAAAAGAAAATTCAGTCTGATTTTCTGAGTATAATGAATTTTTGACCGAGGTATTCTTCTAAGAGTAAGGTCTGAAAATTCAGCTCTTACAGAAAAGGGTATGGGAGAATTAAACCAAGATATTTATTTTAATGATCAAAAAAGGACCAGAAGGATCAGAAGTACCCACTGGGTTTATTTCACAGCCTCTACCAACAAAGATCTTAAAAAATAAAAAATAAACCAAAAACTTCAACTATACAGTAATTAAATTATCTTGATGCCATTCTTGCATACATTACCGCATGACTCCCTCTCCTCAGCTGAAACAAAAGCTTATTATTCTCTACAATTGTGATGGTGGAAAAAACGACAACCAAGAAAAATGTGTTCAAAGGACCTTTGTGGCCACCAGAGAATAAAACTTGCCTCCAGATTTAAAATTATGACTATACTTATCCAAACATACACATACATTTACACATATATATGCACACATGCATAGACATATTTTAAGTTTCTCAGACACTAGAGTCAGAAGAACTACACTATATATCGATATATATTCAAACTAGAGGGGGGTAGAAAAGCAGTTCTTTTTCAATGAAGAATACTTTTATTACCCTGCATTTTATTTATTTATTTTGTTTCTGAAGCATATCAGTCAATTACAAGATTCACCATGTTACAATTCAGAGATCTTACCTGCATGCTTTCAACTCAGCAACCTTTGAATAACAAAAAATGACACTCTGTCCTGATCCATGTTCCTGGTCTGAAATAGTGCCCACCTTCAAAAAAATTAGAGATCCAAATTTGATTCTAACATGATTGCTTATATGAACAAAAATTTAAGGAAATAAGAATTGGGTTATCAGTGATGCGACTCAGATATCTATAAAAGGCTCACTCCCATCACTGTTCAACACTTCTTTGATATAACATATCAATATATTTTAGTGATTGTATTAAAATATTAGCACATAATTTGTTAGATAACTTGTTTTCAGCCTTTTTTTCCCCCTTGTGTCAGTGAAAAATGAAAATACATCAATGGTTACTTTTTTACCACACGGACTCACACAAAAACAAACCTATTGAAGACAGTTTTCCATCATCTGTCTCACTGTAACATTTAACATTTTTGTTCCTCAGTGTAAATCAAAATCTGAAAAAGAAGCTTGCTTTTCTTTAGAACTAATCTTTTTTTTCTCCAGAACCTTTGACAAAAATGCCAAGTGTCCTTGAGGTTTGCTTTCTCATCAGATAGAAAACAGATCACCTGTTATAAAATAGCTCTGACAAGTCTATTGCAATGTCAGCTTTTCTTTCTGCAGCTTTATTGTGAGAAAGATAGTTTCCCCTGAATGCACTTGAGTTTTAAAGGGCTCTAATTTCAAGTAAGCTTAAAAGTTCCTCTCTCTGCAAGCTGTAGGCTCTGACAATTTCTGAGGAGTATTTGCATATACTAGTTTATGGGCATGAATTACAACTTGCTGTTCCTGCTTCTGCAAGTCATCTTTGATATTTTACGTTAAAAGAAAGAAGGCAATTGAATTTAAAAGTTTAAGCATAAAAATAAAGAACCATCATAGGCAATATTTTCCTCAGAATTTCTTAATGTTAATCAGAAAACCAAATCACAATTAAGTTTTGCATCAATTTTAGGAATAGCATGAAATATTCTAATACAAATTATGCAGCATATATGATGTATATGCATGTCTACCTATTGTATAATTAAAGAGAAGAAGGAAGTCTATTGACAAAAAATATTTTTTTTCCTGGGAAAACACTGAAAGTATGTTCTAATTACCACTGATTAGATGGCAATAATAAAATTTGTGCATCCACAAAGCTTTTGAAGAGAATAATTTATCTAAAAGTCACATTCTCAAAAATATTAATAAACTTACTAGAGACATTTCATTAAATAAATTGTTATAAACTCCAGAAAGTGAATAAAATTATTATATTTTTGCCTACCTACACATATGCCTTTGGTGATATGTTTATAACATAGCAGATGTCCGTAAGACATGTCAAAAACCTGCAGATCATTTATGACAGGAAAGTTAAAATTAACTGTGGTCCTCAAAATAATGCTACATTATACACAGAATTTTGACACGGAACTTATTATCCTGTATTGGTAAGATTCAAGCCTTGGTGGAGGATGGGACTGTGTGTATAATGTGATTACAATAATTTTAATATATTATTATTAAAATCTACTTTATAAAGACTTCCTCAGAAAGACAAGTTATAGAATAACATCAAATGAGGACTGTGACAGCTAAAAGATTACCCCAGTTTTAAAAATGCATTATTATTTTATAAGGCAGTCCCACTCTGTCCAACTACTAAGTAGAATAGATGTGGTGGAAGAAGGAGTTAGACAGATTGACACATTTCTGACCCTTTCTCATGTATTTCCTGAAATGAAGCTGTAATTATTATGCATGTTGCAGGTTATGCTGATGAGCTGATAGAAGAGGTTGTCAAATTATACAGCACACAATCGCTCAATGACACAGTAGAAGAAAGAGTGGAGCAGGATTTCCAAATCTGTCTACAGCACAGAAGTTTCCAGGCAAAACGAGCATTCTGGAAAGCCATATGTCATACTTAGGTAAATTAGACATGCATATGTTGTGAACAAGAAAACATTCATGAAAAAATAAGGAGATGAACTGTTTGTAAATTATCAGGTGGGATCCTGATCAATCACTGTGTACAAATGAGAGAGAACTAAGATATACATTCCTATGTCCAAGTGGATATAATAAGTTCTGCTGAAAAGGCTACCATTTTATACTGTCTGCCTGGTGAAAAGAGGAAGTTATATAATGTGAAAAAGCTGTTATTGAATCCAAGGCACATAGTGCCTTAATAAAAATCATCAGCTGTCAAAAGTAAAAAAGAAATATGAAAGCGTTTTTTAATCATTGAAAAATTATTATTTCAGAATAGTCACAAGCCACTTCACAGCTAAAACAAAGCTCACAAAATCTTTAATAAAATTAGTGATGCCTGCAAATCAGTCGTGATAACTACCAACCAAGAAAGAGC
Organism: Acanthisitta chloris; assembly: GCF_000695815.1. Lineage (NCBI taxonomy): Eukaryota > Metazoa > Chordata > Aves > Passeriformes > Acanthisittidae > Acanthisitta > Acanthisitta chloris. The sequence continues at coordinate 37,713 of NW_008688544.1, read as the reverse complement.
TAACTAAATCTTTATTCTACCTGAATACTTAGATGAGTATATTCTAAAAGCAACCAATTTATTCAACAGTGGCCTTTGGGTGGCAGTATGGTCTACCACTTTTCAGTGATCCATACACATGTTCTGCTTGGTTTGCGGTGTTTTCAAGCTTCATTGTGATGCATTTGATTTGGAGAGTTCTTCTCCCCAAATAACAAAATTGATGTTAAAGATATTTGAATATACTTCAAATATCTGTCTTTTACAGGCATTTTCAAAGAAGAAAGAAAAGATAAGTAAAGTGAGGAAACAAAAGAAGAAATAGCTAAGAAAGGAAGGTGTCTCTTTTATTTGGTGCAATGTATTTTGGTTTGATACATAAGCCATTTGAACCTAAAAAAAAATCAAATTCAGATATGTACTAACTGATCCTCACAAGGTTTTATATTTTACAGTAAGCAATATGACTCATAAATCTTCTTCATTTCCTTTCCCCCCACCCCATATCTATTTCTTGTCGTCTGGTAGTTCAGAAGATATACCTGTACGTGACCAAGCTGCTAATTTTCTTTTTTTCTTTTTTTTCTTTTTTTTTTTTTTTTTGATGGGGGGTGAAGTGTGTGGGGGAAGAAAAAAATTAATACAAGAATTAGTAACACTTCTCTAGTTTTGTTGTGACAATCTCAATCATCAACACATCTTTTTCTTCCTGTTTATATTTTCTCTCAGAGGCATTTTAATTTGCTTTGGCAAACCTATGACAAATATCACCATAGCAGATAATAAAATCTGCCCCACTATGTCTAATTGTTACCAAAAAGGGCATGTAAGTAGAGAGAATGTAATTGTACAATTTCAAATTTTGCCAATGTGTTTGCTACAAAGATTTACTCATCTTTGTCCATCAGTGTCTTGATTTTCTGTTGACTATGACAGGCTGTTGAATTCTTGCCTTACAGTATTGGAACTCTCATTAGATGGCATTGTGGATGATCCAGAGTAAATACAGAAACTGCAAGTACTGCAGTGATTGGGTTTTCATCTCTAGTACTGGTCACATTTAGCTTTCTTTGGTTAAAGAGTTCCTGCAAAATATCAAATAAGACAGGAATACCGGTTAAAAATACTTTTATATCCACATCTTAAACAATATACATTGATTATGAGTACTGTTTAACATATGATCTAGTAGAAATATATTGTTAAGAGTAATTTCCTGAAGAGGAAGTAATCACTACACCAAATGTTAGATAGAAAATGCAGCTAGTTCCAGAGTTAACTGCAAAGCTGTAGCATTGTCATTGACAATAGAGTATCACTGCTCACATCCTATTATAAAAATGTTGGACTTCTCTACTCTGAAGATTAAAAATTTTAGCTGCAATCCAGGTCTTGTCTGACATGACATTTTGGAAGGAAACACTCAGTAACTTTTGTACTAAGCAGTAATAGGATAACATGCTACAGTAGTTACAGTAATTGCCCAACACCCCTATTGCTTAGCTGGTTTTCCTTTTCCTTTTTTTCTTTTTTTTCTTCCTTTCCTGTTTTATCTTCTGTGCTCTTCCTCTGCTTCCCATAAGGAACAGGCTTGCAAAAACTTTGCGTATTTCAGGGAAGAGAAAACAAAACACACATACAACTTCACAAACATACAAAAGAAACCCCATTCTCCTGCAACCTCTTTGTGAGGGATAAAAAACACAAATATTTGTACAAGCAACAATGCACTTCTTTAAAAACAATAAAACCACAACTATTATTGAATCAAAGAGGCAGGGAAAGCATTACTTCTTGATTAACTTACACATTTTTGCATATTTTAACATTATTTTTCTTTAATTATCATGTGTATGGTCAAGGTCATCATCAAAATAACTAGTTCTGAATATGTATTGAAGTCTTTGAAAACCTAAAATATTATCTTCCCCTCTCCTAATTTTCCTCCTTTCATTTTATTGGATCAAGTTTTGATATATTATTAGTTTTTCTCTTTAGGCTGAAAAGGGAGGCTAAAAGAAACCTACAAAAAGATTTGGAATAAATCACTAATTGCAATTCTGCACTTAGCTTTGCTAAAGCAAACTAAAGGATATTGTTCAATCTGAAGCATATGAAGTCTGAATGGCTTTTTAGTATGTAAGGGACCTTTAAGAATTTCGATCTTGCCTGGCTTTGATGGCTTATTGTGGGACAAGGGCTGCTTGCTTGCCTCAAACCTTGCTGAGCCACAAGATGCCTCCAGCCATGGAAACCCTCCAGCTGCCAAGATAAGGAGGCACCATTGTCTGTAAATCTCTGGCCACACCTGGATCTTGGACACTCAGGAACTGCCTTCTCTTGGAATTGCTATGACCTCACCCTGCAACTCAAGGGGATCTGACCAAGCAGCACCCTGGCAGAGCCCTATGAAAAAAGGACCAGCATCCAAAGTGAGGACGTACATCCACCACAGAAGAAAAGAAGACTTTGGATCATCGGGATGCTGCTGGACCTACGGCCGTGACTATCCCCTCCTCCATGACTATGGGTCATCTGGATCCATGGTGGTGTCTATCTCTGCTTTGGCATACCAAATCTTGCTTTCTTCTAACTATTTCCCTTTTCTGTTTCTAACTTTCCTATTGCCCCTTCTCTCCCCCTTGTATGACCAATAATAGAGTCTCAGTCCCTAACAGTATTTTGACCTCGTTTGGGTCTCAGCTCACACTGGAGGAATTGATCAAACACTCCTGAGTCTTATCGGACCAGGATATAGTACAAAAGACATGTGGCTAATAGACCAAAAAAAGAAATGTTACCTGAGACAAAAAAGAAAGAAAGAAAAAAGAGAAACAGACTTCAGTGGACATAAGCAGCAAGAGAGTTTCTACTACAGTATTTTGACCTCGTTTGGGTCTCAGCTCACACTGGAGGAATTGATCAAACACTCCTGAGTCTTATCGGACCAGGATATAGTACAAAAGACATGTGGCTAATAGACCAAAAAAAGAAATGTTACCTGAGACAAAAAAGAAAGAAAGAAAAAAGAGAAACAGACTTCAGTGGACATAAGCAGCAAGAGAGTTTCTACTAAGGTAGA
>NW_008688544.1:27494-34616 GCF_000695815.1 Acanthisitta chloris | reverse complement strand
CCACTGCTTAAGTAGAATTTCTCATAAGAAAAATGGGTGATGTGTGATAGAAGATGAGTGGATGAGCCATCTGGAAGGAAAAAGCATCTTGCTTGGACCTGTTTACAGCTCAAACTTGGCCAAACTCAAGGAACAGCAGCACAGGAAGAGCAGTCAGAGATAGTATTGAACAACTGACTGAGATGTCAGTCTATCTTAACAGATACGAAGTAAAGACAAAAATTAAACAGGTCGGTAAATTAAAAAGAAAACAACCTATAATTTATGAGGGGATTGGGATAAAAGTATCTTCTGTTTGGTTATAAATAATATGTTGATCCTTTGGTCTCAGAAAGAAATTGTATCTTTGAAGTTTCAAGTAAGAAAATACCTTTTTCCTCAAATGGGATTAAGGAAGTCTTTGAACAGAACAAAGCTGAAAAACTCAACTCTCTTACAATTTAGTATATTGCTCCTTTTGCCCTACAGTTGAACCTAATTTATAAGATGAAATGAAGTGACTACTCTTGCTTGTTACTGTGGGCTGGAAATACAAAATTGCACGTCTACCATAAGAAAGATATGTCCTTAAATTCAATTATGCAACTAGTTCTGAAAAAGCCACAATTGCAACATGCATTCCAGATGTGCTAAAATCATAGTGAAATGAATTTCTTCAATGGGCTCCATACTACCTTTGTGGTGTCTATTTAGCTGTCCTACAAAGGCAGTGAAAGGCAATTCATCTCATTTCAGGTATTTACAGTGTAAAATGTACCAGTCTGTTGATTATAAGGCAATCTAGTCCACTAGTCCACCAAATTAATCCTGATCCTATCAGCACGATTCCAAATATATGTCTAATGCTGGCTGAGATATTTCTCTTATTTCAACTACTCTGAGACTAGATCTAAAGTAAGAATCGGGACTAAGACCCATCTAATTTGACTTACTGGCCCATCAAGTAAAATTCTCCGTCAAGCAGCTTTCTACCACATTCTGGTGATGACTGTATTATTTATATAAACATCAATTATCTTCTGAAGATATAACACTCATCTTCCATTCAAGAATTTAGAACATATCCCTATGGAATGAAAATAAAATTAAACCTCCTAGACCCTTCTGTTTTACTTTAAATATTTATACTAATATAAAAAATGTGATTTATTAGCATCATTGTATTACTATTCTTTGGCTGGTTTTCTTCAGAGTTAGTCATCTATAGATCTGGAGAATCTATGAAATTTTCAAGCATTTCAGCCTTTGCCACAACAAAGGCTGACAAAAAAAATACTATGTTACTTTGTAATTGAACAAGAAAATGAAGACTCATTATTGTTTACTTACCTACCTACATTCGGCTTCTCAGATTTAAAGCCAAGCATGGGTATCTCCAGATCCAATTGTCCTGAACAAAATATGCAGTCAGGATTGAACTTTGCCATGGAGAAGTCTTTATAAGCAATTCAGTGTGATCTTGAAAGAACTAAAGGAAACAGACTTTGAACATGCTAAGGGATAAAAACAAATATTTGATCAAAGATTTGCACTTCAGGAGCGATAACTACCTACACAACAACAAAAACAACAATCATGATCATAAAAAATTGAGTGAAGAGTTGGCAAGTGTGATGTTACTGCTATTAAGAACAAAAATATTAACAGATTAACTCATTTTACAGCAGTTATTACCATAGCCACCTCCACGCTTTTTCAAATTCCTCACTTTGTTCTCTTCATGTAGTATAACAGACCCCACATAGACAGGTAAGTTCAATAAAAAACTTCAATGTAATTTTCTATCTTCCAAATAATTCTGCATCTACAAATAGTTGCATCTTCAGTTTATTGTGCATGTAAACAATATCAAAATATTAAAGGTCTGGTGCTGGTAATTTTGAAGAAGAGGATTTCTTCCCAAGTTTCAGAGGAGGTTTGTCTGAGTGATATGATTTTCAGGCATAATAAGATTTTTAGACACATTTATTAGGAAGAACAAAGTTGTGTTTACAAAACCAAAGGACACTTGTCAATTCAGACAGAATGCTGTCTCTATTTCTTTTCATGTCAGGAATCCAATACAGTTATTTATTGCATTCTGGCTGGTTTATTTTCTATATCTCTGTAAAAAAATTGGTGATTCAGTTAATATCTTTTAAAAGCACGTTTCTAGTGTTGTTTAAGTTATTCTAGGTATTTGAGCTAAACTATTTAACTTTCTGTGAAAGAGACACTTCGGAATTTTCTTTAATCATGTTGAGCAAGCTAACTTTAGTGATATCTACATTCTAATTTTGGAGTTTGATCCTATTTCTACTTCCTTATATCAGAAAACCATCTGACTGCTTTACATTATCTCGCACCTGTCCCTTTGCAGAAGCCATCAGGTGTGCCTACAGAGGAAATGGCATCACCCAGGGCTGCTTTCTACTCTGAATGTCAGGATTTAGTGAACTTGCATCTGAGCAACTGACAATACCTATGATATACCTGCCATTAATAATGCTGCCATACCACTGAAGAGTGAGCTTCAGGTCTCACTGCTTCATGCTTCAGCTCAGCCCAGGGAGGATGCTAACATAGGTCTTATTAGCATTTTCTGCTGTTATCTTCTTCCTTCAGAGTACTACTGTTGAACCAAATGGTCACATGCTGGTACTTCTATTTGATTGTTCTAACCTAAATATGGATGGATTAGCACAGTACTATCCACAGGATATAATACAGTGGCACAGGGTTGATAAAGGATTAATAAGGTGAGATGAATATGAACTAAAGAATAAATCAACACAAGGCTTGAAATATTATTTGTCCTCAGGAATATACAGATTAGACTAAAAAAAAAAGGTAAAAAACTGAAAAGTTACTGAAAATAGCATTTGGATTCTGGAATTTCTGATCTGTGGATTAGCAACTTCTTTCCAAGTTATTGCCCTTACTCTACTGCACCACCCAACTGAAGCATTTAAAATGCCTTACTGAAACATTGCTTAAAAGCCACTAGTGTGGTTTAAAAAGCCACAGGTATTAATAGAAAAGGCAACATGCTGGCACTATCCAAGTATGAAGTGGGATTTTGCCCCCGTTACATTTGTTACAGAGCACATACCAGTGAGTAAGACTGTCTGACTTGTACTCAGAAGGACTGGGAAGCTGGTAGTGGTGTTCAGAGAGGTGCTTTTGAAGCAGTTTGTACAAAGGATGCATCCATTCACCCCTTACATATGTTAATGTCTGAAGGTGTAGCTCAGCCCGATGCTTTTGATTTACATAGTCATGGGAAAGCTGATACTTCAATAGGAGAAAGACAATTAAATCCTTTTATAAATCTTATTCATAGCAATTTCAAAGTATTGGATACTGGGGGGGGCGGAAAACTGGGTGAAGCTGGAATATAATCTCCTTTGCAAAATGAATTAAAACAATGGCAATATTTTGTAATTCTTTGTAGAAGCCTGTTCTGCTGTTCCTCTAGGAGATAAGAAATATGTATTCTTAAAGGTGCAGTATGGTTCTAATCTCTTGATATTAAGTTTACCTTGTCCGAAAAAAGTCAGTGTTGGATACAGAGAATTTTATTTGCCTTTTGTGGTGCTCATTAATTACAACTGCATGTAAATGTTTTTATTGCTGTTTTAAGGCAATTGTACAACACTGAGACATTCAGACTTCAGAGCATTTTTTTGTCTCAGTCATACACTTTAGATAACAGGGCGTCAGCTTGACCTCAAACTTTTAATTATTTTTCTCTCTCTCTCTTTTTTTTTTTTAATGTGTTTGAATTGAGATACAAACACAAAAGGAATAATTATTACATGAGTGGAATAATAGCCTTGCAGCTGGTGTATATGTGCTATAGTTTCTTGCCAGGTTTTAAGTGTGGGCTCATACAGAGCTCTTAGCATGAACCCCTGGGTTATTTATAATATGTTGTTAGCTATTCATAGTAAGACAACAAATAGTCCAGCTGAAAAAGGGCTTTAATAAGAATTGTGGCTTCATTGTGGCTGCTCTACTAGAAAAGGTAGTGATAAGACAAATGCTTACAAAGTTAAGGATAGCTGACATCCCAATGCTTGCTATAAGTCAAAGCTCCAAGGGTCTACAGGAGTTAAACTGCTAAATGATCATTTGATGCATAATTAGCCAAGGATGCATTGTATTTTATTCTACAAAAAAATCTTATGTCACAATAAACATTATCTAGAAAAAGAGAGAGAGCAAAACTCACAGGAAAAATATTACTAATGATATTTTATGCACCTTCAAAAGCTGCTCATTATTACATCTATGAAGGTGATATAAAAATAGAAATAGAATGGAATAGATTCTATCTATGTTGATGGATATGTCACTAAATTAATAATAGTGCTAAAACTAGTATTAACTATTTTTGAAAAAAAATATGACTGCACAGTGAGGCATTTGTCTAAGATCAGTAATACTTTCATTAATGGTTATTTAATCCAATTATTTAGATACTATGATTACTTGATCAACTAATGCTTTGTATGTATAGAAAATAATTAGTATGTCTACATGCTTAACTAAGGACAAGCCTTGCTGTTCTAGTAGTAAAGCAGTTTTACTGCCTGAATGTTGTTTACACTGTTTAGATGTGAGTTATGTTGGTTAAATCTCTTGCTTGAGTCTAAGAAATCACTTTCTAATATGTCATTATGAAGAGAAACATTTTTATCTATTAAGTAGAGAAAACTGTAGTATTTTCCATGTAGAATTTGGAACTCTATCACTAAATATATAGAGGAAATTATTAAAAGCTTGTGAAATCATGACATTTCTAACCATACTTTGATTTAACAAAGTAAAATTGGAGAAGAAAACATTTTAAACGTTTATTTCAATACTTTCTTAACAATTCTATTTTTTATTTTGAACTATTTCTTCATGCAAAAATATTTTTAAATTGATGTTTTACTGGAATTATAAACAAGAAAAGGGAAACATAAAAAAAGGCTTGTACTGAGAAAAAATGATTTAATTATATCAAACCCAAAATATTTCCAGGTTTTAAGTGTGTCTGGAAAATGAAAATTTGCTTCACTTTTGCCTGAAAATGTTTGAATTTCAAGACCTTTGATAAATCCAATGAAAATAATTGCAGCTATAGCTTTAGTAATATGTTCAAATGTCCCTTCCTAGTCTCATAAATTAGTAGAGGGAGAGGAAAAGGGAATTTTAGGAGAGGTGTACGGACATGTGGCAAAAAAAAAGAAGCTGGTTTTCCTTGGTCTCGATGTCAAGTCCTGCCAGTAGTTTCTTGAACAGTGCCAGAAATATCTGTGCTTAGAAAACTTTCATTCTAGGTATCCTCAAGATATAAAGCAAGGATGAATTGAATCTCAGTTTCATACATATTTTTGTAATTCACTTACATTTACAAAATGGAAAACTTTGCTGCTTTCTACACTGTTTGAATTGTTTAAGGACTTAGTTTGAAGGTTGCTACTTACACTATTGTCAAATTATAGCACATAATAAAAATTATCTTCACCCTTAAACTGATTAAAAGACAGTATTAGGGATCACATTCTTCCTTCCAAATACATTATTAAATACTTGTAGAAACTTTCAAATTCTTATTTATATTCAAGTCCATGAAATCCATTTAATATTTATCTTTCAGCTCCTATATAATGAAATATATTATGTTTTTACTTGACTTATTCATTTGAGCATTAATATTGCAGTAACACTTTAGAAAATACAATGTTTACATTTCAGTTTGTCAAAATGGTTTTGCTTAATAAAGACACCAACACATTTTTTATGTTTTAATGGCAGAAGTTGTTAATAGGTTATCCATAAAACTGAACAGATTAGATATTTCATATGGTAAAAACATATTTTAAAATTTAATTCTACTGCATTTTATTTACCCGTAGTGGAAAAAACTCAACAAAACACCACACAAGAAAGTAGTATACTGTGGTGTTACAAAAGGTACTATTCATATTCTACTGAGAAAGCAGAGCTTTCAATCTTTGGGAAGTTTTGCAGATCTACAGCTTAAATTAATGCTGTCTAGGATTCAAAGCAATCATTGCCATTTCAATGCCTGTGAAAATTCAGGGTTAAACTAAGGAGAAAGTTGTATGTCAAAAGCACAGATCAAATAGTTTGTAGGAAGGACAATTCCAGCCACTTCTTCTTGACATGGGGCATACACATGCCACTGACAGGTAGAGTCTTCAAACCACTGAATGTGTTGATCTCTCTACTGTTTTATGACAGCAGAGAAACACAAAGCATTTTTCTCATTCTTTTCCTACCCTGAGGATAGTTTATTACATCCAGGTGTCTTATGTAGATCTTATCTTTTCTTGTTGTACAATTTACCATGATACTGTAACAGTAGGAATATTTGCCTGAGGATCTTTTACAGCTCCAGAGATTGAAAAGGAATTTTTAAGAGAAGATGATGCTAATAATTCTGACAATTCTTTGCAAAGAAAATAGTTATCATCACAGGGTAAATGCAGTGGCATGACTTAAGGACATGTATTTTAAAAGCACAAGCTAAATACACAGTGAATATTCTGACTCATGCATCGCAGATGAAAAAAACTTTAAGTCAATTAATTTAGTCTTAGAGTCTAAAATACCTAGTGGTGCTAACAGCAAGTTCATTTATAAATACCTTATAACACACTGTTTTCGTCATTACAGTATTTAGTTTTAACATACCAACAATAGTGGCATATATACATGTAAAAGTTTCAACTGATTACTGCTTCAAATAATAATTCTAACATGATCAGTTGCGAGAGCTTGAATGTCAATCCATCCCTTTTAGGAGAGATAAACCGGTTGTGGAACAGGATCTGAAAGGTGATAATTGCAATCTGTTTTGGACTTGAAGGGTGGAGCAATCTGTCTTTTTCAACAAAACTGTTTGCTATACTCAGAAAATACAGGTATATGGATTTGTTGGTTTATACCTCCTTTTAATTAGAATTCACTGCACAGACAATCACAGAAAATTTGTTAAAAATACTGAATTTTTAAGATCTTGCAATAGGGTAATGCTTGTGTGAGAAGTTGAACACACTGAGCTAAATACTTAGCCACTGTATAGAAGGTGAAAGATGTTTCTCTTGCAAGAGTCCTTATAATGAT